>NC_136070.1:917921597-917956597 GCF_964261635.1 Lissotriton helveticus
CCCAACTATAGCCCAATGACAGAATGTCCCAGAGTGTTCTAAAGAACAACTAGAGCGCTAACAGTCTTACTTATGACAAAAGTATGGCACACCTGAAGTCATCTTGATTGGAATAAAGTGTTAACACTTAAAACATTTAATTTGCAAAGGAACAAAATGAGGGGGTTCATTTTGCCATAGAAATCATGATTGGTGCTGAAGAAAGAAAAATCAGGGCACATTTTGAGTGATTTCTCAAATCCTCTTATATTTCATTAAAAAACTTCTGATATGCAGTCTCCCAAGATGGCCACCAGAGACAAAAGAGCCCAAATGTAGCCCAAATATCAGCCAGATGTAGCCCCACTATAGCCCAATGACAGAATGTCCCAGAGTGTTCTAAAGAACAACTAGAACGCTAACAGTCTTACTTATGACAAAAGTATGGCACACCTGAAGTCATCTTGATTGGAATAAAGTGGTAACACTTAATACATTTAATTTGAAAAGGAACAAAATGAGGGGTTTCATTTTGCCATAGAAATTTTATATATATTCACTGAAAAAACCATAAGTTTTAAACACGTTATAGTTAGGAAGTAGCATTTAAAAAACCTATGAAATTCACTGAAAAAACCATAGGTTTTACACACGTTATAGTTAGGAAATAGCATTTACAAAACCTATGAAATTCACTGAAAAAACCATAGGTTTGACACCAGTTATAGTTAGCTGGAAATTTTACTCGCATAAAACCAATGAAATTCCCACGTTATAGTTAGTTGGACTCACTATAACTTGCGCGTGCAATGCACTGCTGATGACGTCAAATATTACATCACTCATGACATGGTCAGTGACATCAGTCATGACATCACTGATGACACCATCCTTGTGACAGAGTGACAGACCTCTTTTCACTGTAATGTAACCCTTGAAACATATTCAAAAATAGAAACTAAAATGTTCAAAAAAATGGAGATACCCATACCAGTTACAACAACCAATTCAATAATTCCACCATCTATATACACATCCACTCATTGATCAACAGTTCTATATAGTCACTCGTACATATACTCACTCATGATATGTAGTGATACACCTATACATCCTGTTACACACCGACAGTCATCCAAAAGATACTCTCACACATATTCACACATGCAAATAAACTATTGAACATCCATTTATTTGCATATACAGCTATACACACACAACCACCTTACTTCTATGGAAACTTACACATACTAACTCTCTTAAACAATCACTTATAGAAACACATACTTATCTAAACAGGAACTCTTACAATCCCTCACTCTCACATATACTCACTTATATACATCAATATTCACATATATTAGATTAAAACATATGTAGTTACTGATAAAGACACTAGTGAGACAGTCATTCACTCACTAACACACACATATGCACACTATTCCACCCATACAGTCCTGCACATATGCTGTCTTCAAAACACATACAAAGAGAGAGTCAGTCATGCATCTATGTGTTAAGTAATACCCCAACAAACCATACAAACACTCATACTGATACTAACAAAAACATCTAATAACCCATATACATACACATGTAGCTACTCACCAACCCATGCAACCACTTATACACAAAGTGAAACACTAATACATATATTTAAATATTTAAACATTACTCTCTAATATATGTATTCACTAAGATACACTTAATAAACCAGTTAACCAATCAATTATTTAAGAAAAAGACATCCAAGTAATCACTTATTTAAACATTTATTCTTCCATCAACTTTTACATATACATATATAACATATTTATTTCTTAAAAAGACACATTCACTGGATAGTGTCATCAGTGATGTCATGACTGATGTCACTGACCATGTCATGAGTGATTTAATATGTGACGTCATCAGCAGTGCATTGCACGCGCAAGTTATAGTGAGTCCAACTAACTATAACGTGGGAATTTCATTGGTTTTATGCGAGTAAAATTTCCAGCTAACTATAAGTGGTGTCAAACCTATGTTTTTTCAGTGAATATATATACACATATATATATACATATATATATATATATACTAGCATTTTGCATGCAGATGGATTGAGGGCATCAGAGTTTTTTCTTGGCAAGCGACCAATAGAACTAGTTGAGCATAATAAGATGTTGCTCGCCATGATTAGTTTTTGTTTGCATCACAATTATTTTATGTTTCTGAATCGCTATTACCAACAAGTCAGAGGGGTTGTCATGGGGGCCTGTTTCTCTCCTAGTTATGCCTGTTTGCATATGGGGTACTGGGAGAGACAGGTCCTCAATGGCATTCACCTCGACATTTGTACCCGCCATATCATTCGATGGTATAGATACATCGATGACATTTTAATGATATGGAGAGGAACCTATGAGCAAGCTGTCAGTTTCATTGATATTTTGAACAACAATGCATATAACCTGTCCTTCACATCGCATATCAGCCAGAAAACAGCAGATTTTCTTGATGTTACTCTGGAGGTCAGTCAGGGCAAACTTGAAACCAAGCTCTACAGAAAGCCCACTGCGGGCAATACTATTTTGCACGCTGAGAGCCACCATCCCCCGCATTTAATTCGCAGCATCCCCTATGGGGAGATGCTTAGAATTAGGCGAGTCTGTAGTACAGATTCTCACTGCAAGGTGGCACAAGCAGCAAGCAAACTAAGGTTTCTAGCTAGGGGCTATGAAGAACATCTCATTGATATAGCGATTAGGAAAGCTAATGCCCTATCCCGAAGTGAAGCACTGACCCATAGAAAACACCAGAGAACTCCTGTAGCCAGCAGTGAACAACCGGTCAGACTCATCTGGACCTATAACAGTCAGCACGGGGCGCTGAGAAAAATCATTAATCAACACTGGAATCTTATTAAATTAGATCCAGTGATAGGAGAACACATGCCTAATAGACCTGCGATCACTTTTAAGAAGGCGTTTTCGTTGCAAGATGCACTGGTTAAATCCAGTCCGGAAGTGATCCCACCCAAAAATTGGCTAGCAGCGAGCCGTGGGTTTAGGAAGTGTTCTAGCTGTAAGGCTTGTTCCCAGGGGCTTAATAAATCTGAGTTCTTGACAGCTTTTTCGACAGTGCCCCGCAAGATTACCAAGCAGCTAACTTGTAAATCCGAGTATGTGGTGTATGTGCTGGAGTGCCCATGTGGCCTGCAATATATTGGCAGTACCAAATTGCAGGTCCACAAAAGGGTGCTCCAGCACATTCGGGCGATTAACACGAATGACGCCACATACCCTGTAGCCAGGCACTTTAAGGAGTTCCATAATAATAACAGTGGGCTCCTTAGATACTATGCTATAGATGCCATTGGCCCGCTCAGGAGGGGAGGTAACCGAGAAGGGATCTTAAGGGCTCTTGAGACCAGATACATCCTGGAGATGGACAGTAAAAGTCAAAATGGTCTTAATTCCACGGAGGACTGTTATACTTGCTTATAGTCCTGTCTGTCTCCATAGCATTCACTCATACCCCCCATTATTGTGCTGCATTCTGTTTGGCTGTTTATGTGTTTTGAACCTTAGGCCATGAAGTCTTATCATTATTATATATACGTCTAGTCATGCTATTAAGTACTGTAACAGATCCTCACTAGGTGTATAAGCTGTACCTTACAAATTTCAAACCCAGGAAGAATTGTTTCTTCTTTTTGTAAATTTTCACTTGTTTATTATAGTGGTAGTAACAACGCTATTGGGCATATGTGGCATCAATAATCTAATACATGTGTCGCTTTAGGTCTTTTGGTCTTTCGCTATCCGGTTTTGCATTTCCAGTCAACTGTCCAAGTTTATTAGTGGTAATATTATGTAAGACACTTATTGTATATAGATGTATATAGATGAAATTTTTGTATATATTTTACAATCAAGTTAGAGGGCCTTCACAGTGTAAATTAGGGGCTATTGCATTCATGCAGAGAGTAGAGTATAGCCAGATTATGTTGTACAGGTGCGGCTGTAAATTTGGAGTTAATTGTAATATACATGAAAATTTGTACAGCAAATCGCAAGGTGATGAATTGACATGCACTGTGGGAATTCCCAGTTGACCCTCTTTTTTAGAAATTGAAAATCTTATAATCTTACATATGTATCCGGATTTTAAGTACTGTATTGAAACAGGTATTTTTTAAGACCTGGCTTAAGATTGTCTTGGTTGCCCGTTTATGCGCCTTTAAATGATTAATTTAACAGCTGTGCTGCATATTTCAATGTTTTAAGGAGCAACCAATCATTGGTGTCGTTGTTACTGCACTAGCACTTTAAATTCACGCAACTCTTTCGGTGCACCATGTGACCAAGCCCTCTGTGTAGGGCGAAACGTTATCCTGCCGTGGTGTGCTGTTAAATAAAAAACTCACTAGCACTCTGGGTCTTCCGTGTTCTTGCTCGTTTGTCAGCCGAGGATTGATGGCGTGGCGTTTAAGCAGGAGTACAAGTGCGGAAATATATATACACATATATATATACATATATATATACACATATATATATACACACATATATACCCACATATATACCTATACACATATATACACATACATATATATATACACACATATATA
This sequence comes from Lissotriton helveticus, assembly GCF_964261635.1. Lineage (NCBI taxonomy): Eukaryota > Metazoa > Chordata > Amphibia > Caudata > Salamandridae > Lissotriton > Lissotriton helveticus. The sequence goes on from NC_136070.1 coordinate 917,926,192, forward strand.
CCTATATATATATATATACACACATATATATATATATATATATATATATACATACATATATATACATACATACATAAATATACACACATATATATATATATATACACACATATATACACATATATACACACACATATATATATACACACATATATACACACACATATATACACACATATATATATATATATACACACATATACATATATACACACATATATACATATATACATACACATATACATACACATATATACATACACATATATACATACACATATATACATACACATATATACATATATACATATATATACACATATATATACACATATATACACATATATATATATACACACATACATATACACATATACACACATATATATATACACACATAAATATACACATATACACACATATATATATACACATATACATATATATATATACACACATATATATATATATATATATACACATATATACATATATACACACATATATACACACATATATATATACATACATACATATACATACATATATATTACCTACTGGCGGTCGCCAGTAGGTATATATAGTTAGGATTTTTTCTCTATGGGTTTTTTGAAAATTCTATGTCTAATAACTTTGGCGTTTGTGGACGGAATTGGCTGAAATTTTCAGGAAAATGGCACATTTTGTTTCTGAGCAGCCCCTAAAAATAATGGGGGGGGGTTCGTCCAGGGGGGGTCGAGAAAAAAGGGGGGTCCCAAAACGTGTTTTTAACATTGAGTTTTCCATAGGGCGGTTGGCCTCACTTTTAGCCCGAACGGCTGAATGGATTTGCACGAAACTTGGCAAAATTGTAGGGACTGGTAGCCCGATGTGCCTTTTGTAGGTCTCAATATATGTGCTACAGTGGATTTTGAGTAATTTACGTTTAAAAAAAGATATATATCTGTAACAGCGGACCGGGCAGCGCTCCAGGACGCGTACTTTTCGCGCAACGGAGCTTTGTGAAGCGAAGCTGATTGGTTCTCCGGCGTCTGTCAACATTCCAAACAGTCCGTAGCAGCCGCCATCTTGTCTCTCGGTAGGATCGAGAGACAAGAGGAGGCCAAAGCGAAGGGGCAAATGACCATAAGGGGGAATAGTAGATCCTCGCTGACCCCCTAGGTTTGATGTGGAGGTTTTAAAAGGGCCCCGCGGGGCAAAAAAAATAAATAATAATAATAATCGAACGGCTGAATGGATTTGCACGAAACTTGGCAAAATTGTAGGGACTGGTAGCCCGATGTGCCTTTGCTAGGTCTCAATATATGTGCTTCAGTGGATTTTGAGAAATTAACGTTCAAAAACAAGATATATATCTGTAACAGCGCTCCGCTTCGCGGAGATAAAATTCTATCTGTATTACCTAGCTGTTGCTAACACCAGTTAGCGACGGCTAGTAGGAGATAGCGACCATCTTGGGCCCCACTTTGCATGTGAGTGATATTTATCACTAATGACATGCAAAGTGGGCATGCCAAGATGTTAGCGACTGGAAACAGTCGCTAACATCGCTATCTCCTATTATCAACTTTTGGAAATATTCGAGATAAGCGCGAATATCTCCAAAAAGTAACAGCTGCCCGGAGCAGTTCTTAGCCATGTTATCCAATGGGAGGTGGATAACATGGCTAAGAGCATTAGCTCGGTAATGCATGAATATCGCTGAGTTTTCAGCGATATTAATGCATTGCGGTCGTTTTTTATCGTATTTGCGATAAACCTTGATAATAGCAAGGTTTATCTGCGATAATTTCTGACGGTAAAAAAATCTTTGCAATGCATCGTTAGGGATAAATATCGCTTAACTTTGGTAATATGCCCCAACGTCTGTTAACGTTCGATTCGAAGGAAATCAGGAAGTGTTGAAAAACATTGTCTGCGCCATCTTGTCTTTTTTCAAATGCCACACTTTTGTCGTGCACGGCAGCCATTTTAGATGCCTTGACCAGACCCACTCTGTGCACGCTGTCGATCCTTAGCATGGCTCCCCACCCTCGCAAGCATCTCACCCAGGCAGTGGTCACCCCCGCTCTCTGTCTTATGCATGGGTAATAAACCTCCCCCCATCTGCGCTGCTCTTCCCTGAGAATCACACCCTGTGCCCGCCCGACACCTCCCTTTCGCCCTATTCACTACCGCACCCTCTGACACTCCTTTTCCTCTGTGTCCGATTGTCCAGGCCGGTCCTAGGCTATCAGCTAGCCCTGCAGATGTAGTTTATGGCCACAGCTGTAAAGAATCACCCCTCTTCAAAGGAGTTATAGTAGATCAAGGCCCACACTCGATGAGATCCGTCACAGCAGAAGCGTTGCTATTATCTGAAAACCATCCTGTATTGTGATTGGGGAGGGGACCGAGCGTGAAGCGGAAGATTCCAGGGATGACTCTTTGTACATCAAAGTTTTTACAATTATGTGTCACATTAAAAATATATAGCACTCCGACAAAGTAGTAAGATTATAAAACTTTAATAATTTATAAATATATACAAGAAAACAAAAATAGTAATAACATATAAACATTTTTAGGGAAAAACAACGAAGTAGCGGTCGGCTGTGCGAATAGTCCCAACGCAGCACAACGTCCAGATTTCCGGCGTGGGGCGTCGCGGGGGGTGGGTCATCAGTAGCAAACTGTTGTGCGAATAGTTCCAAGGCAGCAGAACGCGCCGAAATCTAGATGACACGAAAGTGATGTCTAGTAAGTTGCCACCCAGCAAATAACGGCGTGGGGCGTCGCGGGGGGTGGGTCATCAGTAGCAAACTGTTGTGCGAATAGTTCCAAGGCAGCAGAACGATGGCACCAAGGTGATGTCCAGTAAGTTGCCGCACTGGTTTTGGTATCCTACAATGCTGCTCCGAATAACGGCGTGGGGCGCCCCGGGGGAGGCGGCGTGAACGGGCCTCTCCAGGTGGAGTGTCATCTGTTGTAGTGGGGCGCCCCTTTACCGTTTGTTGCCATTCCGTCCGTTTTTGGTCCACTGTGTCAAAAGCCGCAATTCAGCTGAGTTGCGCCCACTCTTGCGGTGCAGCGATAGGCGGCTGTCACAGGACTCTCAAAATGGCGGCAGGCTCTTTCCTTTTTGGGCCTGGTCCACTGAAATGGCCCTGGGACACCTTGGAAATCGGACGCTTGTCTGCTAGGTCTTGGACCCCATTCTCGAAAGCGTCCCCTCCGCCTTGAGAATTCATCAAAAGTTTTGGGGGCCCCGACTCCTGCAGGCTTCTGGTGGGGAGCGGCTGCCATGATTGCTCGCGGAATGACCACGACGGAGCTACGAGATGGTGGTGCTCTCATGCTGACGCCAGTTTAGTCTGAAACATCCAGAAACAAGGTGGGGCTTTCATCGTTTGGGGAAAAAAAAAAGTTTTCATCCAATGAAAAGTGTTGTTTTTAGGTCATATGATCAAGCCTTCCATCATTAGGAAACCAAAAGTAAAATGAACCAATGAAAAGTTTTATAAACAAGTCACATGACCTGTTATGCGGCATAGGGTATAAAATGCGGAGAAAATACGTTGGCACGTGAGGCGGCGTCAGTAGCGGACCGATGTGCGAATAGGCCGAAGGCAATACAACGCGCCAAGATCCGGATGGCACCGAGGTGGTGTCCAGCAAGTTGCAGCACTGGTGTGGCCATCCTACAATGCTGAAAGTCGGCGTGGGGCGCCCCGTTGGCCTGTGAGTTTGCGTCAGTAGCGGACCGATGTGCGAATAGGCCGAAGGCAGCACAACGCGCCAAGATCCGGATGGCACCGAGGTGGTGTCTAGTAAGTTGCCGCACTGGTGTGGCCATCCAACAATGCTGAAAGTCGGCGTGGGGCGCCCCGTTGGCCTGTGAGATGGCGTCAGTAGCGGACCGATGTGCGAATAGGCCGAAGGCAGCACAACGCGCCAAGATCCGGATGGCACCGAGGTGGTGTCTAGTAAGTTGTCGCACTTCTGTGGCCATCCTACAATGTTGAAAGTCGGCGTGGGGCGCCCCGTTGGCCTGTGAGATGGCGTCAGTAGCGGACCGATGTGCGAATGGGGCCAAAGGCAGCGCAACAATATTTTCTGACTGACACCACAAGGCGCTGAGATGCCAAGATCCGGATGGCACCGAGGTGATGTCTAAGTTGCGGACTGATGTGCGAATGGGGCCAAAGGCAGCGTAACAATATTTTTTGTATGGAAGATACCACTAGGCGTTGAGATGCCAAGATTCGGATGGCACCGAGGTGATGTCTAGCATGTTGCTGTACTGGTGTGGTCATCCTACAATGCTGAAACTCGGCGTGGGTCGCCCCATTAGCCTGTGAGATTGCGTCAGTAGCGGACCGATGTGCGAATAGGCCGAAGGCAGCACAACGCGCCAAGATCCGGATGTCACCGTGGTGGTTTCATAGTTGAGAGGCACTTCATCTGCAGTGGGGCGCCGAGATCCGGATGGCACCGAGGTGATGTCTAGCAAGTTGCTGTACTGGTGTGGTCATTCTACAATGCTGAAAGTCGGCGTGGGGCGCCCCATTAGCCTGTGAGATGGCGTCAGTAGCGGACTGATGTGCGAATGGGGCCAAAGGCAGCGCAACAATATTTTCTGAAGAGAAGACACCAAAAGGTGCTGACATTCCAAGATCCGGATGGCACCGAGGTGGTGTCTAGCAAGCTATGCAGTTGAGTTGTGTGCGCACTTGCGGCGAATAGGTCGAAGGCAGCATAACAATGTTTTTTGAATAGAAGACACCACAAGGCGTTGAGATTCGGTTACCACCGAGGTGATGTCTAGCAAGTTGCTGCACTGGTGTGGCCATCCTACAATACTGCTCCCAATAACGGCGTGGGGTGCCCGAAGGGGGGGGGAGCCGGCGTGAATGGGCCTTCCTAGGTGGAGGCTCGTCTGCTGTAGTGGGGCGCCCCTTTACCGTTTCAGTTGCCATTCAGCTGAGTTTCGGCTGCTCTTGATGCTACAGCGACAGGCGGCTGCAAGAGGACTCTCAAAATGGCGGCCTGTTCTTTGGATTTGGGCCTGGTCCACTAAAATGGCCCTGGGACACCTTAGAACTCGGACGCTCTATTTTTTTTTCCTTTCCTGTACATGCAAAAAAAGGTAAATGCCCGGTACGTTACACGCTTCATCTGCCACGATGAACTCTCCAGAGGAACCGAAAAAAAATATAGTTGTGGTAACTATACCATGCATCGTCATATGGAGAGGTGGCACCAATTAATTATAATGCTGCATAAAAGAGAGATTTGGAGGAGAACCCCTGACCTGCTAGTACATTCATCAAAGAAGTGGCACTGAGAGCTTCAGAGGCAAGGGAAACGGTCCCAAATATTTAGAAGAACTTTGGAAAGATTAAAATGACATGTTTAGATTGTGGTAAATTAATTTCATGTGGACAGATGAGTGTTACTCTAATAAATACAGCATATGAACATCATCATAGTCGATGGTTGGTAGAGACATTTTGACTATATCCTGGACCTGCCCGTCCTCGCCCAAAATGGCGCCGGAATAAATGGGACTCGTAACTCCTTGTTGTGTACTGGTTGCAGAACCTTGAAATCACGAGATACGTATGCAGTTTTGAAGCACATGGCGGGCGGGGACGAGAATTGATTGACTATTTCGACATCCCTATTGATATTAAGTTCTGATGTGTTATTGATTACTGTACTGTTGAAAGTTCGAATTAACGTCACCCATGGTACTTGCCCGCAAATGTATATCTAGATAATTTTATTGTAACTGGCCCTGTCGTATTTTAATTATAAAATGTACGTCCACCGATTCCGTAACTGTTAGACACCTTAGTTCTTGCAACCTAATGGCCCGCCCGTTACGTTCCTCTACAGTGTAAATGTTATGTTATGTTATGTTACGTCTATTTATTGTGCGCGCAGCGACTCCAGCCAAGGAGCGTCCCGGCGCAAAGACAAGGTAGCTCGTAACACAACGGGATGTAAAAAGAGGCAACTAAACAGCTAAAACAGGAGCAGGGATACAGACAACTAAAACAGGAAGGTTTTTATCGCCTTCCGGAAAGTCAGAAGGTCCTCAAGCAAGCAGATTTCAACAGGCAAGGAGTTCCATGCTGACGCAGCCAGTACCCGAAACGAGCGGCCTCCCATGCGGCTAAGCCTGAATCTGGGAACCACCGCAAGGGCCAGACCTTGGGAGCGGAGGCAACGGGCAGGAACGTAGAAAGACAAACAATTCGACAGGATTTCCGGGCCTGTACCTCTCAAGATTTTAAAAGCGAGGCACAGGACTTTAAAGAGAATACGCTTCCTAACCGGAAGCCAGTGTAGGGAGCGAAGGACACCTGTCACTGAGCAAAATCTTGGTAAGCCGACGATCGCCCTCGCCGCAGCATTCTGAACCCGTTGTAATCGGGTTAGTTCAGCCTGATTGGCCCCGGCCAGGAGAGAGCTGGCATAATCCAGGCGAGAGATGATAGTGGCCTGGATCACCAGCTGCCTGGTCGGGGCGTCAAAGAACTTGAGAACAGGTCTCAAGCCCCTCAGGAGACCGAAACAGCAGGCCGCAGTTCTTTTCGTATGGCCTATAAAAGAGAGGCCCGCATCCAGCCATATCCCTAGATTTTTCACTTCCGATACCGGGATCGGAGTGGGACCCAACTCTGGAGGCCACCAGTGGTCACCCCACAGCTCCACTCCCTTCCCGACGACCAACACCTCTGTTTTAGTGGCGTTTAGCTGAAGGCAGTTGCCTGTCAGCCAACTAGCCACCGCCTTCAGTCCGGACTGAAACCTGGGGGCCTCAATTTCCGCATCCCCGCTGAGCGTAACCGCCAGCTGAGTGTCGTCGGCATACGAGACCAGGGTAAGGCCCCACTGCCTGGCGACATCAGCCAGCGGCCTCACGTAAAGATTGAACAACGTGGGACTCAGCGAGGACCCTTGCGGAACCCCCATGGCCAGTGGATGGTAACTGGACTTGAAGGGAGGGATGGCAACACAGAAGGAGCGGTCTGTTCATCTATTCAATGTCTATTCATCATATACGATTACAGTTTGCTCTGTGGCAGGCCCACGTGGTTATAGGCTCGTATTTGTATAATGAAATTTTCACAATAAAGGTTTTTAAAAGAAAACATGGTAGTAGTATATAGATTGGTAAAGTTTTTAATAATAGTGACTGTTTTAGAATCATTAAAAGGCAAGTGAAATAAAGCAGACCAATTACATGAAGGGTAAAAGGTATAATACGAAGGAACGCAGTAAAGATAAATGGTCAAGGGCTGTTGTGTTTTCTATTCCTGCAACATAAAGTGATCGATAAGAATCTCATATTCAGGCGTATCGGCGACTAAGACAGCAGGTCGACCCTCTTTTGCTCAACGGCTCCGTCATGGGACGAAGAAACGCTCTTTTTCTCGAAAAAAGAATATATTTTACTTGCAGGACAGTTGTAAAATTTCCAGGAAAGTACATTAGCCTGGAACATTATAACATATATTTAAGAAAAAATAATGTTCGGAAGTAATGAAAAGCGTAATTTTTAGGTCATATGACCAAGCCTTTCATCATTACAATAAGAAAAGTAAAATGAACCAATGAAAAGTTTTATTAACAAGTCACATGACTTGTTATGCTTACGTTACGCGCTGCGCGCCCCGTATGACTTCCGGATGCGCTAACGCGGCGCGTCATATGACGCATTACGCGACAACGCAGGTACAGAATATAGTCAAAATGTCTCCACCAACCAGCGGTCGGAACACAACCCCTTTCAGCAGGCTAAATAGTTCTGTTAAATGACAACAGAAGGGACAGGCAACAAGAACCATCAGTCAAAGAGGGGAGGGCTAGTTCTTCTCTACCGGGTTACATTGGGGCGCTACCGGAACTGATCGAATTGGTAGTCTACAGTGTTTCTGGATGTTTCAGACTGAAGCTGGGGTTAGCATGAGAGCAGCACCATTTCGTAGCTCCGTCGTGGTCATTCCGCAACCAATCATGGCAGCCGTTCTTTATCGTTATTTTGGGCGGGGTGGGTGGCGGAGCCGAGCTGTTTTGCAGCCATCATTGTGTGGAGTTCAGTTCATCTCACTAGTTTTGTATTTGTCATGAGGGGTTGTTCCTAATGTTTCTATTTTAGCGAGGTCAAAAAGAGATCCCATTAGTGGCCTACTGATTTTGCTCGATTCCTTTTCTTTTTTTTTTACACGATTTTTCGTTATCTGCAAAGACTAAACAGAGTATTGCGACTCTGTGTTTGTTTGTAAATAGAGAATGAACCAAAGAGAACTAATTCTAAAACAGTAAATACTTGGATAACAATCAATCAAATGGAGAGAGAAGCAGGCACGACGGATTACAACGGGGGCAAAGGCCTGCGTTAACTACCTTTCACTATCTGCAAAGAGAGAGTACTCCTAATAGAAATGAGGGGGGGGGGCACCATTCAAAGCAGATCAGTGTGCATAAACACGAAAATGTTTTCACTTACCACGTACTTGACATTCGACAGCTTATGATATTTGCTATTAAAAAACCATTGAAATTCACTGAAAAAACCATAGGTTATAGACCATATATAGTTAGGAATTAGCATTTAAAAAACCTTATTTTACTCACACAAAACCATTGAAATTCCATATATAGTTAGTTGCACTAACTATATATCGCGCACCCGCAATCCACTGCTGATCATGTCACATATTACATCATTCATGACATGGTCAGTGACATCACTGATGACATCTCAAATGACATCACTGATGACATCACTGATGACATCTCATTTGACATCATTCTTGTGCTAATACGATAAACCTCTTCAGACTCTAATATAACCTTAGATACACTCAGTGTATACAGACACTCACACACTGCCACTCATCCATGGAGTTACTCACACACCCAGTCAGTCATGCAAAGAAACAATCTCACCTCCATTTCTTCAACTATACAGTTAAACACACCTTACTTATTGAAACATATACTAACACATATTTACTCTCTTATACAATCCCTGATACAAGTTCACAATGATCGATACAACCACTCACTCATTCAGTGGCTCTCATGCACAGTTATTTATATATGCCAACTCTCACATGTACTGTGTTTTACATATGTACTTACTATGACATGTAGCATTGAGATATCCATTCACTCATCAATACACTCATGCACACAGTCAACTGCCCATGTAGCTGTTTCCACATGCACTCTTGAACTCATACACCTAGTGAATAAACTGCTCACACATCTATGCATAGAGTCACACACCTTCCAGCCACCCCCACACAAACTCAATCTCCCATAGAAATACTTGGGCAACCAATTAATAACACATATAGCCTCTCGTATAGCTAATGATCAACACATGCAGCAGTTTACAGAACAACAGACATAATGATGCACAAATTAAGACAGTTTAGTCACTAACCCATGCATTCAGTGAGACACATTTAATCACTCACTCATACAGTCAGTCACGCACCTACTAAATCCTTCATCTAGACACTTATACATCCACTCATTCTTCAATATGTAAGACATATTTTAACTTTACAGAAACATACAGTCACTGGATGTTGTCATCAGTGATGTCATCAGTGATGTCATTTGAGATGTCATCAGTGATGTCATCAGTGATGTCACTGACCATGTCATGAATGATGTAATATGTGACATGATCAGCAGTGGATTGCGGGTGCACGATATATAGTTAGTGCAACTAACTATATATGGAATTTCAATGGTTTTGTGTGAGTAAAATAAGGTTTTTTAAATGCTAATTCCTAACTATATATGGTCTATAACCTATGGTTTTTTCAGTGAATATATATATACATACATATATACATACATACATATACATACATATATATATATATACACATACATACATACATATATACATACATACATATATATATATATACACATATACATATATAGCAGCTCCCCTGACAAAGTCAGAAAATCCAGCACTCCCAGTGAGTTTAAACCCTTTGGTTTATTATGCACAGTAAAGAAAAACACGTGTCGGCTCTTGCCTTCGTCAGTTTCACACTGGCGTCCGTGAGGTAAACATAAATAATGGCGAAATTAAGAAAACATAAAAGTAGGACTAATTGTCCAAAATCATAAGCGCCATCTTAAAGCAGTAAAACACGAATCAAATCATACTGTGGAACGTTGTCTAAATGATTAGATTGTTGTATCAGTTAAATCATTATTAAGTTCATTTCGCCCTGTATGGGCATTCATGATATTTCAAATTATTAATTCATTGAACAATAATCATAACAATTACGTCCACACTAAGTAATTTCATCGGATGGTGGAAGAACTGAATGTCTTTTGTCCTTATGTCACGAACTATAGACACCTCTAATAGGTAATTCTTATAGAATTTAACAATAAAACAATTATCGTAAATTAAATTCATTTCCGTTCGTATATTTACAAATTTTAGGACAACACTCTTCCAACTTCGACCCTATACATATATATACATTGGTGAACACAGGTTTTTACACAGCTAGATAGTTCAGTCAGTTAATACCATTGCCCTCAATTCCTACAGATGTGACAGCAGTTCCTCCCCCGAATTCATACCCCCTGGGGACTTCGTTTGGAGCTCTATAATGTATCTAGACTCCAAACGTCTCAACTGACATTTGTAGTTTCCTCCTCTTAGGTCTTGTGTGATGCAATCTATATATGTATGTATGTATATATATGTATATGTATATATATATATATATATATATATATATATTCACTGAAAAAACCATAGGTTAGAGACCATATATAGTTAGCTGGACATTTTATTGACATAAAACCAATGAAATTCCATATATAGTTAGTTGCACTAACTATATATCGCGCACCCGCAATCCACTGCTGATGTCACATATTACATCATTCATGACATGGTCAGTGACATCACTGATGACATCACTGATGACATCTCAAATGACATCACTGATGACATCACTGATGACATCTCAAATGACATCACTGATGACATCACTGATGACATCATCTAGTGTCTGTGTGTTTTTGTAAAGTTTAAATATGTTTTACATATTGAAGAATGAGTGGATGTATGGAAGACTGAGTGTGTGTGTGGCTGGCTGGGAGGTGTATGACTCTGTGCATATCAATGTGTACTTGTATCAGTGATTGTATAAGAGAGTAAGTATGTGTTAGTATATGTGTGAAAAAGTATGGTGTTCTGTGTTTAACTGTATAGATGAGGAAATCGAAGTGTGATTGATTCTTCACAGGACTGACTAGGTGTATGAGTGCATATGATAGTGTTGTAATAATGAGTGACTGTATGTATGAGTGATTGTATGGGTGAATGAGTGAATGTGTGTGTAGACGTAGGAATCAGGGAGTGCGTATGTAGTAACTGGTATTGGTGTGTCATGATGTCATCAGTGATGTCATTTGAGATGTCATCAGTGATGTCATCAGTGATGTCATTTGAGATGTCATCAGTGATGTCATCAGTGATGTCACTGAAGTATGGTGTTCTGTATTTAACTGTATAGATGAGGAAATGGAAGTGTGATTGATTCTTTACAGGACTGACTAGGTGTGTGAGTAACTCCATGGATGAGTGGCAGTGTGTGAGTGTCTGCATAGGTGTATGAGTGCATATGATAGTGTTGTAATAATGAGTGACTGTATGTATGAGTGATTGTATGGGTGAATGAGTGAATGTGTGTGTGTGTAGACGTAGGAATCAGTGAGTGCGTATGTAGTAACTGGTATTGGTGTGTCATGATGTCATCAGTGATGTCATTTGAGATGTCATCAGTGATGTCATCAGTGATGGCATCAGTGATGTCACTGACCATGTCATGAATGATGTAATATGTGACATCATCAGCAGTGGATTGCGGGTGCGCGATATATAGTTAGTGCAACTAACTATATATGGAATTTAATTGGTTTTATGTCAATAAAATGTCCAGCTAACTATATATGGTCTCTAACCTATGGTTTTTTCAGTGAATTTTCAAGGTTTTGTAAATGCTAATTCCTAACTATATATGGTTTATAACCTATGGTTTTTTCAGTGAATTTCATTGGTTTTTTAAAAGCTAATATCTATAGCTGTAAAATATATTCTTTATTACGTGACGTATCACGTAGCCACGTGAGACGCCTCATGACGCGTTGCATAACCGTGACGTATCGGCTCTGCAGCGCAAACAAAACCCGTAACGTAAGCGTGTCGGAGCACGCTTACAGATATATATATTTTTTTTAACCTTAATTAGACAAAATCCACACGTGCACATATCTTGAGGCCTTGCAAAGGCACATCAAACAAACAGTCCCTACAATTTTGCCAAGTTTGCTGGAAATCTATTCCCTTAATTTTTTTTTTACTGTTTCTCTTGGTTTTCCCCTTGTTACGCTTACCGGGACGCTACCCGGTACGCGAACCGGACGCTCCAAAAACACAAGATGGCGGACTCCCGTTACGCTGCCGGTTAGCTGCCCGGTTCGCGTACCGGGAAGCGCCTCTACTGCGAAAAATCGCAACAATTTTTTTATTTTTTTTGCCCCGCGGGGGACTTTAATATCCCCCTCATCAATCCTAGGGAGTCAGGAGGGGTTTACCTTGCCCCCTTTCCTTCATTTCCCCCTTCTTTTTTCACCACATCTTGTCTCTCGAACCTACCGAGAGACAAGATGGCGGCCGCTCCGGACTGTTTACAATGTTGACAGCTACGCTGCCGGTTAGCTGCCCGGTTAGCTGCCCGGTTCGCGTACCGGGACGCGCCTCTACGGCGTAAAATCGCAAAAAAAAATATTTTTTTTTTTTGCCCTGCGGGGCACTTTAATATCCCCCTCATCAATCCTAGGGGGTCAGGAGGGGTCTACCTTGCCCCCTTTCCTTCATTTCCCCCTTCGTTTTTCACCACATCTTGTCTCTCGATCCTACCGAGAGACAAGATGGCGGCCGCTCCGGACTGTTTAGAATGTTGACAGACACCGGAGAGCCAATCAGCTTCGCGAAGTTCCGTTACGCGTCAGGTACGCGAACCGGGGCGCTAACCGGAGCGCTGTCATAGATATATATATTTTTTTAAACGTTAATTTCTCAAAATCCACTGGAGCACATATATTGAGACATAGCAAAGGCACGTCGGGCAAACCATATCTACAATTTTGCCAAGTTTCATGTAAATCCATTCAGCCATTCGAGCTAAAAGTGAGTCCAACCGCCCTATGGAAAAATGAATGGGAAAAACGCGTTTTGGGACCCCCCTTTTTTCTCGGCCCCCTCTTGACGAAACCCCCCCAAATTTTCAGGGGCTGCTCAGAAACAAAATGTGCCATTTTCCTGAAAATTTCAGCCAATTCCGTCTACAAACGCTAAAGTTATTAGACATAGAATTTTCAGAAATCCCATAGAGAAAAAATCCTAACTATATATACCCACTGGCTATCGCCAGTAGGTAATATACATATATAAACATATATAATCTGCATATCTATATAAATATAAATGCATGCATACATATACATATATGCATACATATGCATGTTATTTACATGAAAGTTTTAAAAACACTAATAAAAGCAAAGCTAAAAAGCCACCTCATTACAAACAGAATGGCTTTAACTTAAACGAGGGTGAGATCTATTGCATTTTCAATGCTTGTTTACTTTGGTTCTATCAAGAAGGCATTCAGATGTGTCACACATTTGCCATAAATTCTGAATGTTAGCACTCTAGTTGCTCATTAGATCACTGTAGTAAAGCTAGTGCTCACCAGGGAAGTCTGCTGCTAATCATGGTTAGCAGCCATTTTCCCGCATTTTTTATCCCGCGGACTTTCAGTCCGCATACCATTATCCCACAAGGTCATTGACCTCGCATACCATTATCCCGCATTTTTTCAAAACGCATGTGCATTCATCACGCATGCCTTTACAAAGAATTACGTTTTAAAGGCATGTATGGTAAATGCATTTGCGTTGTGAAAACCACGATGACGAGAGAGGTAAGTGGGTTTGTGTTAATTTTTTCGTGGGTTAGTTATTGTGTAGTGTAGTGTTGTGTAGTGTAGTGTAGTGTTGTGTTAGTGTAGTGTAGAGTTGTGGTGGTTGTTTAGTGTAGGGTCATGCTGGGGGTAGTGTTTAGGGTTGTGTTGTAGTGTTTGCGTAGTGTAGGGTCATGCTGGGGGTAGTGTTTTAGGGTTTAGGGTTGTGTTGTAGTGTTTGCGTAGTGTAGGGTCATGCTGGGGCTAGTGTTTTAGGGTTTTGGGTAGTGGTGTAGTGTTTGCGTAGTGTAGGGTCATGCTGGGGCTAGTGTTTTAGGGTTTAGGGTAGTGTTGTAGTGTTTGCGTAGTGTAGGGTCATGCTGGGGGTAGTGTTTTAGGGTTTAGGGTTGTGTTGTAGTGTTTGCGTAGTGTAGGGTCATGCTGGGGGTAGTGTTTTAGGGTTTAGGGTTGTGTTGTAGTGTTTGCGTAGTGTAGGGTCATGCTGGGGCTAGTGTTTTAGGGTTTTGGATAGTGGTGTAGTGTTTGCGTAGTGTAGGGTCATGCTGGGGCTAGTGTTTTAGGGTTTAGGGTAGTGTTGTAGTGTTTGCGTAGTGTAGGGTCATGCTGGGGGTAGTGTTTTAGGGTTTAGGGTTGTGTTGTAGTGTTTGCGTAGTGTAAGGTCATGCTGGGGGTAGTGTTTTAGGGTTAAGGGTAGTGTTGTAGTGTTTGCGTAGTGTAGGATCATGCTGGGGTGTAGTGTTTTAGGGTTTAGGGTTGTGTTGTAGTGTTTGCGTAGTGTAGGGTCATGCTGGGGGTAGTGTTTTAGGGTTTTGGGTAGTGTTGTAGTGTTTGGGTAGTGTAGGGTCATGCTGGGGGGTAGTGTTTTAGGGTTTTGGGTAGTGTTGTAGTGTTTGCGTAGTGTAGGGTCATGCTGGGGGTAGTGTTTTAGGGTTTAGGGTAGTGTTGTAGTGTTTGCGTAGTGTAGGGTCATGCTGGGGGGTAGTGTAGTGGTTTAGGGTTTTGGGTAGTGTTGTAGTGTTTGCGTAGTGTAGGGTCATGCTGGGGGTAGTGTTTTAGGGTTTTGGGTAGTGTTGTAGTGTTTGCGTAGTGTAGGGTCATGCTGGGGGTAGTGTTTTAGGGTTTAGGGTAGTGTTGTAGTGTTTGCGTAGTGTAGGGTCATGCTGGGGGTAGTGGTTTAGGGTAGTGTTGTAGTGTTTGCGCAGTGTAGGGTCATGCTGGGGTGTAGTGTTTTAGGGTTTTGAGTAGTGTTGTAGTGTTTGCGCAGTGTAGGGTCATGCTGGGGGTAGTGTTTTAGGGTTTAGGGTAGTGTTGTAGTGTTTGCGTAGTGTAGGGTCATGCTGGGGGTAGTGGTTTAGGGTAGTGTTTGCGCAGTGTAGGGTCATGCTGGGGTGTAGTGTTTTAATGTTTAGGGTAGTGTTGTAGTGTTTGCGCAGTGTAGGGTCATGCTGGGGGTAGTGTTTTAGGGTTTAGGGTTGTGTTGTGTTTGCGTAGTGTAGGGTCATGCTGGGGGTAGTGTTTTAGGGTTTAGGGTAGTGTTGTAGTGTTTGCGTAGTGTAGGATCATGCTGGGGTGTAGTGTTTTAGGGTTTTGGGTAGTGTTGTAGTGTTTGCGTAGTGTAGGGTCATGCTGGGGTGTAGTGTTTTAGGGTTTAGGGTAGTGTTGTAGTGTTTGCGTAGTGTAGGGTCATGCTGGGGGTAGTGTTTTAGGGTTTAGGGTAGTGTTGTAGTGTTTGCGTAGTGTAGGATCATGCTGGGGTGTAGTGTTTTAGGGTTTAGGGTAGTGTTGTAGTGTTTGCGTAGTGTAGGGTCATGCTGGGGGTAGTGTTTTAGGGTTTAGGGTAGTGTTGTAGTGTTTGCGTAGTGTAGGGTCATGCTGGGGGTAGTGTTTTAGGGTTTAGGGTTGTGTTGTAGTGTTTGCGTAGTGTAGGGTCATGCTGGGGGTAGTGTTTTTGGGTTTAGGGTAGTGTTGTAGTGTTTGCGTAGTGTAGGGTCATGCTGGGGTGTAGTGTTTTAGGGTTTTGGGTAGTGTTGTAGTGTTTGCGTAGTGTAGGGTCATGCTGAGGGTAGTGTTTTAGGGTTTAGGGTAGTGTTGTAGTGTTTGCGTAGTGTAGGGTCATGCTGGGGGTAGTGTTTTAGGGTTTAGGGTAGTGTTGTAGTGTTTGTGTAGTGTAGGGTCATGCTGGGGTTAGTGTTTTAGGGTTTAGGGTAGTTTAGTTGTTTAGTGTATGCTAAAGGCATATTCGTTCTAAAAGTTCTCGTTATTTTAATTTGCGGCCTAATAGTACATGCAGGATTTTTTTTGCGGACTGATGGTATGCGGACTGATGGTATGCGGGATTTCGTCATATATTCGCTAATCATACTTTCTATGGCAAAATGAACCCCCTCATTTTGTTCCTTTTTAAATTAAATGTTTTAAGAGTTACCACTTTATTCCAATCAAGATGGCTTCAGGTGTGCCATACCTTTGTAATAAGTAGGACTGTTAGCACTCTAGTTGTTCTTTAGAACACTCTGGGACATTCTGTCATTGGGCTATAGTTGGGCTACATCTGGCTGATATTTGGGCTACATTTGTTTTTTTTTGTCTCTGGTGGCCATCTTTGGGCTACATTGGGCTACATTGGGCTACATTTGGGCTCCAACATATATATAGCCCAATGTAGCCCAATATATATTTTTCAAAGTTAATTTTCGTAAAAACCACTGGAGCATATATCTTGAGACATAGCAAAGGCACATCGGGCTACCAGTCCCTACAATTTTGCCAAGTTTGGTGTAAATCCATTCAGCCGTTCGGGCTAAAAGTGAGGCCACCCGCCCTATGGAAAATTGCATGGGAAAAGCACGTTTTGGGACCCCCCTTTTTTCTCGGCCCCCCCTTGACGAAACCCCCCCAAATTTTCAGGGGCTGCTCAGAAACAAAATGTTCCATTTTCCTGAAAATTTCAGCCAATTCTGTCCTCAAACGCCAAAGTTATTCGACATAGAATTTTCAAAAATCCCATAGGAAAAAAATCCTAACTATATATACCTACTGGCTATCGCCAGTAGGTAATATATATATGTATATATGTATATATATGTATATATATATATATATATATATATATGTATATATGTATGTGTATATATGTATGTGTATATATATATGTATATATATATGTATATATGTATATAAGTGTATATATATATGTGTATATATATATGTGTATATATATGTGTATATATATATGTGTGTATATATATATATATGTGTATATATATGTGTATATATATATGTGTGTATATATATGTTTATATATATATATATGTGTGTATATATGTATATATATATATGTATATATTACCTACTGGCGGTCGCCAGTAGGTATATATAGTTAGGATTTTTTCTCTATGGGATTTTTGAAAATTCTATGTCTAATAACTTTGGCGTTTGTGGACGGAATTGGCTGAAATTTTCAGGAAAATGGCACATTTTGTTTCTGAGCAGCCCTTGAAAATTTGGGGGGGGGTTCGTCAAGGGGGGGCCGAGAAAAAAGGGGGGTCCCAAAACGTGTTTTTAACATTGAGTTTTCCATAGGGCGGTTGGCCTCACTTTTAGCCCGAACGGCTGAATGGATTTGCATGAAACTTGGCAAAATTGTAGGGACTGGTAGCCCGATGTGCCTTTTGTCGGTCTCAATATATGTGCTACAGTGGATTTTGAGAAATTAACGTTTAAAAAAAGATGTATATCTGTAACAGAGGACCGGGCAGCGCTCCAGGACGCGTACTTTTCGCGCAACGGAGCTTTGTGAAGCGAAGCTGATTAGTTCTCCGGCGTCTGTCAACATTCCAAACAGTCCGTAGCGGCCGCCATCTTGTCTCTCGGTAGGATCGAGAGACAAGAGGAGGCGAAAGCGAAGGGGCAAATGACCATAAGGGGGAATAGTAGATCCTCGCTGACCCCCTAGGTTTGATGTGGAGGTTTTAAAAGGGCCCCGCGGGGCAAAAAAATAAATAAATAATAATAATCGAACGGCTGAATGGATTTGCACGAAACTTGGTAAAATATTAGGGACTGGTAGCCCGATGTGCCTTTGCTAGGTCTCAATATATGTGCTCCAGTGGATTTTGAGAAATTAACGTTCAAAAAAAGATATATATCTGTAACAGCGCTCCGCTTCGCGTAACGGAGGTTTGCGACGCTGATTGGTCATTCTGTCACTGGGCTATAGTTGGGCTACATCTGGCTGATATTTGGGCTACATTTGTATTTTTTCGTCTCTGGCGGCCATCTTTGGGCTACATTGGGCTACATTGGGCTTCATTGGGCTTCATTGGGCTACATTTGGGTTCCAACATATATATAGGCCAATGTAGCCCAATATATATTTTTCAAAGTTAATTTTCGTAAAAACCACTGGAGCATATATCTTGAGACATAGCAAAGGCACATCGGGCTACCAGTCCCTACAATTTTGCCAAGTTTCGTGCAAATCCATTCAGCCGTTCGAGCTAAAAGTGAGTCCAACCGCCCTATGGAAATGAAGGAAATGAATGGGTAATTTGTAATTAGCAAATAGCTCATCGCAAACTAGGAATGGTAAAGAATCGCTATTTATTCCTTAAAGTTCGCTATTTAGGAAATGCAAAAAACTTTGATGATACATATGGCGGTTCATCTCTAACAAGATAAGAAGCATAGGGATAGATTTATGATGACTGGCCCATCACCAGGGATGTGTTAGTCATTCTGTGCCGCTGTTCCGTCACCTATGGTGTGCTGCATTTACAATGCGGCGCATCATGGGGCAAAAACAGCACAGATGCGTGATGTATCTGTGCCGTAAAGGTGGCGCATTGCTGGAGTTGTATCGCAAGTGTGATGAAGCTCCAGCAAGGGTCGGGGGTGCCCCTGTCGCAGGGTTTCTGTTCTCACACAGAACTGTGGACAGAGGATTGGAACCTCGGCGAATTAGGGTGTCCCAAAACTCACCTTAGTAATCAAAAACCCCTTAGCAAGCTAGGTCCAGTGTCACATTGGATATAACAAACTCTCAATGTTTAGACAATCCAGAATATGAACTTATAGTACCTCAGGATACGTGGAACTCATGAACAGTCGGTCGTTATATATTTCTTAGAAACCAGAACATGGAGTTAAGAAGAACACATGTGTATTTGAAATGTTTATTTACTAATGCCGTCTTCTCAGGCGTAGTATCTTAGATAATACAAGTACACATATTATCAGTAGCAAAATTACCAGCATAGTTACTAGTACATAAAAAGCGAATGGTGACAGTATTTTAACATGCTGTAAATGAATAAGAGTTAGCAACACTTATAAGCAGCCGCGGGCCGTGGAGGGAGTTACGGTGGGGCAGGGAGGCGGGGAGGGGGAGGGCAGGGTGGAGAGGGCTCCACCCTGCTTCTCCCCCTCCCCGCCTCCCTGCCTCACCGTAACTCCCTCCACGGCTCGCGGCTGCTTATATCTCACCCTCCCTAATACACATATTATATTATTTGCTAAGAAGGTCTCTTTGTGTTGGTTTAGGGCGTGCCCATACTTTAGTGTCTTAGATTTGAAGGAATCACATCAGCATACACCAGCTCTCTCTTCATGTGAACCGCATCAAGTGTTGTGTATGTGTGTTCGGCAAAGCAATATAAAACCCGCCTCATGCCCAGAATTGGCAGAAGTTGCACTTATGTTATGAGTATGAAGTAGTGGAGATCAGACCTCATAAGAATTCTGTATCGTGTTGTTCTTGAAACTTTAGCACTCGCTGTACAGATATAGTTTAACAAGCAAAGCAGATAGTAGAGCAATAACATATTATTCTCATGTAAACCACGATGAACTACTAGGTTGAAAGCTAAAGCAACAACTAAGTGTCGTGTGCAGAAGTTGCAAAAAAGGAAAAATGGCGTTTAAACCGGTAATGAGCCCATGCTAACTTAACACGGTGTAAAGATATCCAGGACGTAGATGACACCTCCCCATGATCCGGAAACGAACTGAATAAGATAATAGAAGTGCCATCTCATGAGAGCAGATTGCAAGTTTATATGTGGACGGTCCGCAAGGTAAAGCATTAAAAACTAGGAAAATGTAATGCTATAGAAAAATAAAACAGCCAAGTACTTTATCGAGTCTTAAGCCAATAGGCAAGGTAAATAATAAAAACTTGACAAATAAGTCAATGAATTGTCAATGAAATGCTAGTACTCAGGATATCAAACATGAAAAAGGTCTATGACATAACTGTGTATGCAAAATAAGCTGCAACAGCCTCCAATAGGAAGTCACCGTCTTCATCCGAAAACAGTTCAGCCATCCAATTTAAAAGCGGAAAAGAACATACGTGCTCTCCCAGCACCGGATCCTCTATCACCATCAGAGGACAGCTCGGTGGGTTTTCAAGAAAGCTCTGTTCCAAGAAAGACTGTGTTGCCGCCAGTAAATTCCAGGGACCAATTAGTCCATGCATCAATGCCACAGCCATAATCCTTTCGCCAGGACAAACCAACTCGTGAGTAATGATAGGAGTCATCAGCTGATTAAAGTCGACGTCAGGAGAAACCGGTCCGCAGAGACACAAATCAATGGCCCAATCGAAATCACAGGTCAGGCAGTGAAATACAGGCTGGACACAGGTGAAGTAGGAGAATCGAAAAGATAATCCATATGCCGTGCTTAATATCGCCAACGGCATTGTGCCATAATATTCTAGCATGCGATTGCGGAACAGTGTCAGCAGCTGCAGGGCGGGAGGTTGCATAGGAGGGACATCCATATTTAAAAATGTAAAAAAGCACAAGAGCGTCCGCTGGTAATGCAAGTAAAAATGGCAATCCACGAAGCAGAGTGGAAAAAATCGAATGAAAGAAAGCAGGGATGACTCCAAAGATTTTCTCAAATGAAGTCACGAGACCACTGGTAACAACTTTAAAAAAGTGCGCCAGGGCCTTTGTGGAGGATGCGTTAGAGATAGTCCGAACCATCTTGCTGAAATGGAAAGGCAAATCTGAATTGAAAAGGGTCTGCACCTCTGTACGGGTGTTCGCTATGTGAAGCACGAAAGTTTCACGGGCCGAACTCAAGGCCACCTCTCTCTGAGACAAAAGAGCTCTTATTCTTGCCATGCCGTTGAAATCTCTCCCAAGGTTGGTATTTGTGGCCAGATTGAAAACTCCCTATGTTCATGTGTGGGAGAAAATAGAACATTTCTGCAGCAAATAACCCGTTCACTTACTGTTACGATAAAAGGAATACTTTTAATTAACCCAGAACAATCTTCATTATTGAGCATCAAATAACTACCATTTTCCAACAACTTGAACGTGGGGATGATAGCAGGAACTGGCGTGCCTTGCAACACGCAAGCCATATTTGGTCGGTGTTTGTTGCATGAACCGTGTAACTGTATGTGCCTACACATTAGTGAATGATCTGGCGTCTCAGTGCATTCCTCTCCATTCAGATAAACTTCTTGATCATCTTTGAAACATCTGTATGTGTATGGAAGCGACCAGACCTCATGAAGAAAAGCACTACCTAAAGGTTCATAACGACCTATTGGTATATATTTCATACAATTTGAAAACTTATATAAAGCAAAAGGCAGCGTTATTAAACCGTGGATAAGGCACGTTGCCAAAAAACCCGCAATCCTCTGCTGATGATGTCACTGAGCATGTCATGAATGATGTAATATGTGACATCATCAGCAGTGGATTACGGGTAATAGTATCTCTAGTTTACTCCCCTATAGCTGTCTTTCTTTTAACATAAGTGTCTGTTTCCTTCCCTTATACTTACTGTTTTTGGTTCGCTTCCGGTTCGCGTACCGGCGAGCGAACTGGGAAGCGAACTAAGAGAAATAGAGGTTGGCACAGTTCCAAATATTGTACCAATTTTTTAATAACGGGGAGGTAGTTCTGAAAAGAACTTTTTTTATTATTGTTTTTGTTTTATATTTTTTTTATTATTTTTCGGAACATTTTTTTACTTTTTTTGAATTTTTCTGAACAGTTTTATATTTTTTGGGGTTTTTCTTGGAGGGGGCAATGAAAACGATTCATTGTAAAGGGCTCAACAGGAGCAACAAAACAAAAAAAGAAGTATTTATTATTTTGGGCGTTTCGTACAAACTTGTATATGATAGTCAATAGCTCTGTTGATCAGAGTGATGCTTCTTTCTCCGTAGGAAATGAATCCATCGCAAAATACGCAGATGTGTTTTACTTCACCAAATTTCATTTGTATATTTGGCACCATCTCCCTGCCCTCTGGTCCAGTTACTTCCGGTACAACAGATCTTCTGGCCATAATAGGGAGATTATCTAGGTCGTTCCGAAACTGTACAGCACTGTAGTTGTTAGGATGCCACCTAGTCATATGGCGATGCATTGTGTAGTTTCCGAAACTGTATTTTTTCTCGGTTCCTCTGGACAGTCTATCTTGACATATAAGGCAAGTTACGTATCTTGCATTTACTTTTTTCTGACCTTTGGGAATTTAAAAAAATTGCCAAATGAAGTTTTCTTTCCGGTGAGACGTCCTGGGCTGCTCAGGCAAAAACTGCCTCTCTTCGTGCTCGTCGTCCTGTTCCTCTTCTTCCTCTTCTTGTTGAATTATAACTTGAGCAGGTGGTCCACTCTTCCTTGGATGTGGTGGAGGTGGTGGGGAAGCACCAGCTGAAGCTACTAAAGAAGCCATTGCTCAGTGATCACAAAGGGTCTTTCTCTCACAATGATGAGTCAGAGTGAGGAAAGAAGGAGGGATTTTCATCATTTGGGAAAAACAAGAGTTCTCAACCAATGAAAAGTGTTCATTTTAGATTATATGACCTAGTCTTACATCATTAGGAAACCAAAAGTGAAATGAACCAATGAAAAGTGTTATTACCAAGTCACATGACCTGCTGTGTTTACGTTAAGCGCTTTGCAGGGCCTCCCGGTTTGCTTCCAGAAACCTGCGCTTTGCGACTCGCTTCGCGTACCAGTTCGCTAACGTAGCATGTCATATGACGTATCACGCGACAACGCGAAACGTCATGCGGACGGGAGGCGTCACGATGTTGTTTTCTAACGCGGCAGTTGCGGTAAAGAAACGTTTACCGGCTCGCGGTCTATTTCGCGGCATCAAGGTCAGCTAACGGGAAGCTTCCCGATTCGCGAAGCGGGAACGAAGAAAAAAAAATATTTAAAAAAAAAATTATTCATAAACATATAAAATATATTTTTGGATTTAAAGAAGAATACATTTTACAGCTACAGATATTAGCTGTTAAAAAACCAATGAAATTCACTGAAAAAACCATAGGTTATAGACCATATATAGTTAGGAATTAGCATTTACAAAACCTTGAAAATTAACTGAAAAAACCATAGGTTATAGACCATATATAGTTAGGAATTAGCATTTACAAAACCTTATTTTACTCACACAAAACCATTGAAATTCCATATATAGTTAGTTGCACTAACTATATATCGCGCACCCGCAATCCACTGCTGATGATGTCACATATTACATCATTCATGACATGGTCAGTGACATCACTGATGACATCACTGATGACATCTCAAATGACATCACTGATGACATCACTGATGACATCTCATTTGACATCAATGACCACATCACTGATGATATCATTCATGTGACAATACAATGCATCTCCTCACATTTTAATATAACCTCTGTTTCACCCAGTGTTAAATACAGAGTATAATTTTTGAAACCATTGACACACCAATACTAGTTACTACATACGCACTCACTGATTCCTACGTCTACACACACCTTCACTCATTCACCCATACAATCATTCATACATACAATCACTCATCTTTACAACACTATCATATGCACTCATACACCTATACAGACAGTCACAGTCTGCCACTCATCCATGGAGTTACTCACTCACCTAGTCAGTCATGTAAAGAATCAATGACACTTCCATTTTCTTGTCTATACAGTTAAACATAGAGCACCTTACATTTTCAAACATATACTAACACATACTTACCTTCTTATACAATCATTGATACAAGTACACATTGATCTGCACAGAGTCACACACCTCCCAGCCAGCCACACACACACTCAGTCTCCCATACAAATACTTGGGCAATCAATCAATAACCCATATAGTTACTCATACAGCTACTGATCAACACATGCAGCAGTTTACAGAACAACAGACATAATGATGCACAAATTAAGACAGTTTAGTCACTAACCCATGCACTCAGTGAGACACATTTAATCACTCACTCATACAGTTAGTCATGCACCTACTAAATCCTTCGTCCAGACACTTACACATCCACTCAATCTTCAATATGTAAGACATATTTAAACTTTACAGAAACAAAAAATCACTGGATGTTGTTATCAGTCATGTCATCAGTGATGTCATTTGAGATGTCATCAGTGATGTCATCAGTGATGTCACTGACCATGTCATGAATGATGTAATATGTGACATCATCAGCAGTGGATTGCGGGTGCGCGATATATAGTTAGTGCAACTAACTATATATGGAATTTCAATGGTTTTGTGTGAGTAAAATAAGGTTTTGTAAATGCTAATTCCTAACTATATATGGTCTATAACCTATGGTTTTTTCAGTGAATATATATATATATATATATATATATATATGTGTGTATATATATATGAATATATATATGTGTATATATATATATGTGTATATATATGTATGTATATATGTGTATGTATATATTACCTACTGGCGGTCGCCAGTAGGTATATATAGTTAGGATTTTTTCTCTATGGGTTTTTTGAAAATTCTATGTCTAATAACTTTGGCGTTTGTGGACGGAATTGGCTGAAATTTTCAGGAAAATGGCACATTTTGTTTCTGAGCAGCCCTTGAAAATTTGGGGGGGGTTCGTCAAGGGGGGGCCGAGAAAAAAGGGGGGTCCCAAAACGTGTTTTTAACATTGAGTTTTCCATAGGGCGGTTGGCCTCACTTTTAGCCCGAACGGCTGAATGGATTTGCACGAAACTTGGCAAAATTGTAGGGACTGGTAGCCCGATGTGCCTTTTGTAGGTCTCAATATATGTGCTCCAGTGGATTTTGAGAAATTAACGTTTAAAAAAAGATATATATCTGTAACAGCGGACCGGGCAGCGCTCTGGTTCGCGGACTTTTCGCGCAACGGAGCTTTGTGAAGCGAAGCTGATTGGTTCTCCGGCGTCTGTCAACATTCCAAACAGTCCGTAGCGGCCGCCATCTTGTCTCTCGGTAGGATCGAGAGACAAGAGGAGGTCAAAACAAAGGGGGAAATAACTATAAGGGGGCATAGTAGATCCTCGCTGACCCCCTAGGTTTGATGTGGAGGTTTTAAAAGGGCCCCGCGGGGCAAAAAAAAAACAAAATAATAATAATCGAACGGCTGAATGGATTTGCACGAAACTTGGCAAAATATTAGGGACTGGTAGCCCGATGTGCCTTTGCTAGGTCTCAATATATGTGCTCCAGTGGATTTTGAGAAATTAACGTTCAAAAAAAGATATATATCTGTAACAGCGCTCCGCTTCGCGTACTTTTCGCGTTACGGAGCTTTGCGAAGCTGATTGGTTCTCCGGCGTCTGTCAACATTCCAAACAGTCCGTAGCGGCCGCCATCTTGTCCCTCGGTAGGATTGAGAGACAAGAGGAGGCCAATGCGAAGGGGGAAATGACCATAAGGGGGCATAGTAGATCCTTCCTGACCTCTTAGGTTTGATGTACCATTTTGCCAAGTTTGGTGTAATTCCGTTCAGCCATTCAGGCTGTAGACGTATGTAAATGTCCTATGGAAAATTGCATGGGGAAAACACATTTGAAAGTGTTGAAATTTAGAACCAATTAAAATGTTACTTTGGTTTTGTATTTGTGTGTGATGAAAGTTAATTGGTTATGTATATATGTCAAATGAGAGGAAACCACAGCCATTTTGTGATACTACTGTCTGAGGTACATTTGTGAGGAATTTTTGGTGGTGAATTTCTGGTGTTTGATTTACACAGTACTAACACTTCTGCTACTTTTAAAAAGGTGAGTTGTTAATTTGTAAGGGGAACTATGTTGTACACTTGAAGATAATTTGAAAAATGTTTTCTGTTATTTATTTGCAGTCCTTCTGTTATAATAAATACTTGATAAAGTTAGTTTTATATTATGTATTACTAAAAACGATAAATGAAAGTGATTATTTTTTTCTGCAATTTACAGCAAGCAATTTCAAAATAAAATGGCTCACAATGAAGAGACCGTGGCAATTTCTTTTGAATTGTCCAACACATTGATTGAAATTGAGAGCACCAATAATGAAATATTGTCACAAGGAGGACATGACTTGTATGATTCCATTAGATTGATTGAAATGGACAGCACCAAGAATGAAATATTGTCACAAGGAGATGACTTGAATGATTCCACTACATTGATTGAAATTGAGAGCACCAATAATGAAATATTGTCACAAGGAGGAGATGGCTTGTATGATTCCATTAGATTGATTGAAATGGACAGCACCAATAATGAAATATTGTCACAAGGAGGAGATGACTTGAATGATTCCACTACATTGATTGAAATTGAGAGCACCAATAATGAAATATTGTCACGAGGAGATGACTTGAATGATTCCACTACATTGATTGAAATTGACAGCACCAATAATGAAATATTGTCACAAGGAGGAGATGACTTGAATGATTTTTTTGATCAATCTCTTGATGGCGAATTTATCGAGTGTTTGGAGACCATAGAGTTACAAGAATCATCATTGGAGACTTTTAATGAGGACATTGCTGATGAGGACATGTTACTAGTTCTTTCAAATTTAGAAAATTCTGAAGAATAAATTTATATTTAGAATTCAAAAATTGTTTGAGACATTATTCATTTTTATTTTTAATTTATGAGGTTGTAGCGAAGTGATTGTAGTATAAAATGAGACTTATAGTATAGAGTGCAACATTTTTATGTTACATGGTAAGTTTACTCATATTTACTTCCCTTCTGCCACTATATTATCTCCAATGTGTATTTGACATGTCTTCTTCATCTCCGGCCTCCTTTCTCTCACTGTGTGTCTCCGATGCATCTTATCGCTGCTATTTTGTGTAATTACAGAAGAGAGTAAAATAAAATAGTTCGGAACGTGAAAAGGGGGCAAAGTAGAGTACTCCTCACCCCCTAGGCCTTTTTAGGCGGTCCCAAAAGGATCAGTTTCTGCTTTCCTGAGAGATTATGGTATGAGTTCCATATACCACAATAACTTGCATTACAACATGCAAGATATCTATCTCCTATTACCAACTTTTGGAGATATTCGCGCTAAGCGCGAATATCTCCAAAAAGTAACACCTGCCCTGAGCAGTTCTTAGCCATGTTATCCAATGGGAGGTGGATAACATGGCTAAGAGCATTAGCTCGGTAATGCATGAATATCGCTGAGTTTTTAGCGATATTCATGCATTGCGGCCGTTTATTATCGCATTTGCGATAAACCTTGATAATAGTAAGGTTTATCTTCGATAATTTCTGACGATGCTTAGTGGTAAAAAATTGGTTGGTAAGCATCGTTAGCGATAAATATCGCTTAACTTTGGTAATATGCCCCAACGTCTGTTAACGTTCGATTCGAAGGAAATGAGGAAGTGTTGAAAAACATTGTCTGCGCCATCTTGCCTTTTTTGAAATGCCACACTTTTGTCGTGCACGGCAGCCATTTTAGATGTCTTGACCAGACCCACTCTCTGCACGCTGTCGATTCGTAGCATGGCTCCTCACCCACGCAAGCATCTTCCCTAGGCACTGGTCACCACCGCTCTCTGTCTTATGCATGGGCAATAAACCTCCCCCCATCTGCGCTGCTCTTCCCTGAGAATCACACTCTGTGCCCGCCCGACACCTCCCTTTCGCCCTATTCACTACCGCACCCTCTGACACTCCTCTTTCTCTGTGTCCGATTGTCCAGGCTATCAGCTAGCCCTGCAGATGTAGTTTATGGCCCCAGCTGTAAAGAATCACCCCTCTTCAAAGGAGTTATAGTAGATCAAGGCCCACACCCGATGAGATCCGTCACACCACACGTGTTCCTACTATCTGAAAACCAGCCTGTATTGTGATTGGGGAGGGGACCGAGCCTGAAGCGGAAGATTCCAGGAATGACTCTTTGTACATCAAAGTTTTTACAATTATGTGTCACATTAAAAATATATAGCACTCCAACAAAGTAGTAGGAATATAAAACTTTAATAACATATAAATATATACAACAAAACAAAAACAGTAAAAACATTTAAACAACGAAGAGACCGTGGCAATTTCTTTTTAATTATCCAATAGATTTATTGAAATTGACAGCACCAATAATGAAATATTCTTGTCAGTAGCGGTCTGTTGTGCGAATAGTTCCAAGGCAGCAGAACGCGCTGAAATCTAGATGGCACGAAAGTGATGTCTAGTAAGTTGCCGCCCAGCAAAAAACGGCGTGGGGCGCCGCGGGGGTGAGTGAGTCCAGTAGGCACCACAGCTATTCTTACCGGCATTGCAGAATTACTGCTGGGGACAATGCCTGTGCTGTAGCAGGGTCACAGCAGAAACAAAAAGGATTCTGTTGAAGATGTTGTTGGTTTTCAATTTGAAAACAGTTCTGGTGTCAACTGCTATGCTAATGTAGTGGTTAATGTTTTGTTTTCTCTAGAAAATGTAAAAGAGGGGGAGGCAGTCCAAAGTTCCGTTAAAAGGGCAAAGGAAAGGATCGGTGGTTTGAACTATCAGTCAAAAAGGGGAGGGGGTGCAATAATTTTTCCTACCGGGTCACACTGTGCTTTCACCGGAAGTGAGGTCTGCAGGATGCTAGTAATTCAAAGTGAGGCTGGTGCCAGCATGGGAGCGCCGACGTCCCGCGGATACAGTTTCGTCACTCCACGGGCGATCATGGCAGTCATTCCCCATCGGGGGTCGGAGACTCCCGCGGCTCCTCTAGAATCTTCAAGGTCGTGGAGGACTACGGTGGTGGAGTCAACCAGTGACCGGGCCATTTCTTTATGCTGGGCCCGCTCTTGCCAGGTCGACCGCCATTTTGAGAGTTCGGCAGCTACCGGCGATCGCGGGGTCACATGAGCGGACGAGCTCCACCCTGCCGGGCGAGACGTTGCAGCATGGCCACAGTGGAAGAACCGTTTTCCGGGCGCCTGGAGCGCTGAGGGTGCAGCTGGGAAGTCTCCACCTGGGGAGGCGGGAGAGGCCTGTTCGCACCGTCTCTCCCTCCCAGTGCACCCCACGGCGTCTCGCTTGAGATTTGTTATGGCCGGACCAGGCGATGAGGACGAGGGGGGGGTCGGAGGCATGTGCAAGACATCCCCCCCCAGTGTTGTCGCAGCCATTATAAAAGAAAGAAGTGTCCCGTCCGTCTTCGGGCCGGGCTTCCGGTGGATGTCGGCCGGACGCCCCTGGCTCTGGCCCCATGAACGGGTTTCTTGGTTTATCGGCTGCAGCCGGATCCCGTCGGCCTCGGCCCCCCGACCGTTGGTGGTCGGACCGGAAGAGCATGTGGCGGGACTACCTGCAACTCTCAAGGGCCACCGCGGCTGGACTGGGAGAGAGAGGGGAGGGTCGAGGAGACATTCCCCCCCCCTGCAACTGTTCAGCGTTGTAAAGGCAATCCCCTGGCCGGGTCCCGCTGGCCTCGGCCTCTCCTTCGGCTACACCCTACGTTAGGATCTCCTGGCCGAGGCGTGGCAGCAGGACCTGCCTTATATGGGCTGCTCCCGGCTGGGCGTAGCCGGAACCCTGCCCCACCTTGGAAGTTTCCAGAGTGGGGGTGGATGTTCTACTGACTTGCATTTTCCCTAGTCTATCGATTTTTTTGGCGTGGCAGGCGGTGGGACAGCGAGGGGTGATTTGGTTTCTCTTACTGTTTTTCTGGTCTCTCACCACTGGCATATTTTAACGTTTTCTTGTTTCTAGGACATTAATAGGTTTTATCATTACGTTATGTTATCGTTTCTTTGTTCGTTGTTTAATAAAAGTTCATGTTCATCAGTGGCCTACTGATTTTCGTTTTCCTATTTTTTTCTTTCCAGGTTGTTTCATGGTAAAGTTTCTGTTAACAGGATACAGTGATCACTTCGTTATTATTGCATATGTCCTTTTCACTAGGGGTGCTCTCTGGTCGGGCCAGATGACGTATCTCTAGTAAATGGTCCGGGTGAAAAAGGTGCATCAATCAGTGGGGAGTAGATAGGCATGACAGATTACAACGGGGGAGAACGGTCCGCATTACGTACCCTTTCACTACTTGCAAAGATTTTCCTACGTTTATTTGCAAACAGGGAATACC
>NC_136070.1:917961597-917969097 GCF_964261635.1 Lissotriton helveticus
AGTCAGCTTTGTGTGAAGCCGCCATCTTGATCCAATCAATACTGTCCACCTGCACACATTCAGGGACCAGGCCGCATTGCGAGGGCACCGCAAGACGTGTCTTCAGGTCAAACGGATTGTGGGACAAGGTCCAGAATGAAGAGTCACCAAAAGGCAAAAAGTTCCGCCGGACCCCGGGAGGCGGCCGCCTATGTCGGGGCCGATCTCAGGCCACACCAGGGCAACAAGACTTGGGGAGGGGGCAGGAGCCAAGCGCCCCCTCCCAGTCCGCGCCACCACACCGCCTCTCGGGGGCCTCCGTCAAGCGGTTCAGGGAGGCACCGCAGGCAGCGGTTCTACAGATCAGTGGCTCTCACCAGCAAGGCTCCCCTCCGTCAGCAGCGATCGTTGGCGCTGTGGTTGCGGCCAGAGGCCCCGCCTAGTCAACGCTCCGGCCTCTCCATGTCGTAGGCCGCAAGAGTGGGCGCAACTCAGCTGGATGGCGGGTGAGACGCTGTAGCCGCAAGAGTAGGCTAAACTCAACCGGCTGAGTGAGGCACTGTGCCGCAAGAGCGGGCGGAACTCAGCTGGCCGAGCGAGGCACTGTGCCGCAAGAGTGGGCAGAACTCAGCTGGCCGAGTGAGGCACTGTGCCGCAAGAGCGGGCGGAACTCAGCTGGCCGAGCGAGGCACTGTACCGCAAGAGTGGGCGGAACTCAGCTGGCCGAGCGAGGCACTGTGCCGCAACAGTGGGCGGAACTCAGCTGGCCGAGCGAGGCACTGTGCCGCAAGAGCGGGCGGAACTCAGGTGGCCGAGCGAGGCACTGTAGGTCTTCCTCTCACAAAGATGAAAGTCAGAGTGAGGAAACAAGGAGGGGTTTTCATCATTTGGGACAAAAAAAATATTTCTAAACCAATGAAAAGTGTCATTTTTACGTCACATGACCTAGCCTTACATCATTAGGAAACCAAAAGTGAAATGAAGCAATGAAAATTTTTATTAACAAGTCACATGACCTGTTATGCTTACGTTACGCGCTCCGCGCCGCGCCCCGGATCGCTTCCGGGAAGCTGCGCTTCGTGCCTCGCTTTGCGCATCGGGTGCGCTAACGCGGCGCGTCATATGACGCATTACGCGACACTACAGTGTTTCTGGATGTTTCAGACTGAAGCTGGCGTCAGCATGAGAGCACCCCGTGGCTACGTCGTGACCGTTCCGCGAGCAATCATGGCAGTCGCTCCCCACCGGAAGTCTGCGGGAGTCGGGGGCCCCGGTAACTCTTGTAGAATCTTCAAGGCTGAGGGGACGCTTTTGGGAATGGGGCCCATGCCCTAGCAGTCAAGCGTCCGAGTTCCAGGGTTGCCCAGAGCCATCCTTGCAGGCCAGGCCCAAGTCTGTGGAGCCGACCGCCATTTCGTGAGCTCCGTGGCAGCCGCCTGTCGCTGTACCGCAAGAGTGGGTGCAATTCAGCCGGATGGCGGGTGAGCCGCTGTAATAGCAAGAGCAGGCGCAACTCAGCTGGCCGTGAGAGGCACTGTGCCGCAAGAGTGGGCGTGCAGCTGAGAAACCTCCACCTGGGGAGGTGGGGGAGGCTCGTTCGCGCCGCCTCTCCCTTCCGGTGCACCCCACGCCGTCTCCTGGCGCAGGTATATGTGATGGTCGGACCAGGGCACCGCAGGACGTGGCTTCAGGTCAAACGGATTGTGGGACAAGGTCCAGAATGGTAGAGTCACCAAACGACAAAAAGTTCCGCCGGACCCCGGGAGCCGGCCGCCTATGTCGGGGGCGATCTCAAGCCACAGCAGGGCAACAAGACTTGGGGAGGGGGCAGGAGCCAAGCGCCCCTTCCGAGTCCGCGCCACCACACCGCCCCTCGGGGGCCTCCGTCAAGCGGCTCATGGAGGCACCGCAGGCAGCGGTTCTTCAGATCAGTGGTCTCACCGGCAAGGCTCCCCTCCGTCAGCAGCGATCGTTGGCGCTGTGGTTGCGGCCGGAGGCCCCGCATAGTCAACGCCCCGGCCTCTCCATCTCGTAGGCCGCAGAGTAGTCGGGGAGAAATCCCGGGAACGGCAGCATGTATTTGGATCGATGTTGCAGCAGGCTGCCATGTAAATAGGTATTTAATAAAACGTTTTACCCTGTTACTTTGCTGGTGTGTTGTATATATTTATAATATTTGCATAGGGTTTGTCGTTATTTTGGGCGGGGTGGGCGGCGGAGCTGTCTTGCAGCCATCATGGCGTCGAGCTCGGTTCCTCTCACTAGTTTCATATTTCTCATGAGGGGTTGTTCCTAATGTTTCTATTTTAGCGAGGTCAAAAAGAGATCCCATTAGTGGCCTACTGATTTTGCTTGATTCCTTTTGTTTTTTCTAACGATTTTTCACTATCTGCAAAGACTAAACAGAGTATTGCGACTATGTGCTTGTTTGTAAATAGAAAATGAACCAAAGAGAAGCAATTCCAAAACAGTAAATGCTTGGATAACAATCAATCAAATGGAGAGGGAAGCAGGCACGACGGATTACAACGGGGGCAAAGGCCTGCGTTACCTACCCTTCACTATCTGCAAAGAGAGAATAATCCTAAAAGAAAAGAGGGGAGGGGGGGGGCAGCGTTCAAAGCACATCAGCGTGCATAAACACGAAAATGTTTTTACCTACTACGTACTTGACATTTTAAAGCTTTTGATATTTGCTAATAAAAAACCATTGAAATTCACTGAAAAAACCATAGGTTATAGACCATATATAGTTAGGAATTAGCATTTACAAAACCTTGAAAATTCACTGAAAAAACCATGGGTTATAGACCATATATAGTTAGGAATTAGCATTTACAAAACCTTATTTTACTCACACAAAACCATTGAAATTCCATATATAGTTAGTTGCACTAACTATATATCGCGCACCCGCAATCCACTGCTGATAATGTCACATATTACATTATTCATGACATGGTCAGTGACATCACTGATGACATCACTGATGACATCTCAAATGACATCACTGATGACATCACTAATGACATCTCATTTGACATCACTGATGACATCACTGATGACATCATTCATGACATCATTCATGTGATGATACGATGAACCTCTTCAGACTCTAATATAACCTTAGATACACTCAGTGTAAACAGACACTCACAGACTGTCACTCATCCATGGAGTTACTCACACACCTAGTCAGTCTTGCAAAGAATCAATCACACCTCCATTTCCTCAACTATATAGTTATACACACCTTACATATTGAAACATATACCAACACATTTACTCTCTTATACAATCCCTGATACAAGTTCACAATGATCCATACAGCCACTCACACATTCACTGGCTCTTATGCACAGTTATTTATATATGTCAACTCTCACATGTACTGTGTTTTACATATGTACTTACTTTGACATGTAGCACTGAGATATCCATTCACTCACCAATACACTCATGCACACAGTCAACCGCCCATACAGCTGTTTCCACGTGCACTTTTGCACCCATACATCTAGTGAATCAACTGCTCACACATCTATGCACAGAGTCATACACCTCCCAGCCACCCACCAACTCACTCAGTCTCCCATACAAATACTTGGGCAACCAATCAATAACCCATATAGTTAGTCATATGGCTAATGATCAACACATGCAGCAGATTACGGAACAACAGACACAATGATGCACAAATTAAAACAGTTTATTCACTAACCCATGCACTCAGTGAGACACATTTAATCACTCACTCATACAGTCAGTCATGCACCTACTAAATCCTTCATCCACACACTTATACATCCACTCATTCTTCAATATGTAAGACATATTTTAACTTTACAGAAACATACAGTCACTGGATGTTGTCATCAGTGATGTCATCAGTGATGTCATTTGAGATGTCATCAGTGATGTCATCAGTGATGTCACTGACCATGTCATGAATGATGTAATATGTGACATCATCAGCAGTGGATTGCGGGTGCGCGATATATAGTTAGTGCAACTAACTATATATGGAATTTCAATGGTTTTGTGTGAGTAAAATAAGGTTTTGTAAATGCTAATTCCTAACTATATATGGTCTATAACCCATGGTTTTTTCAGTGAATATACATATATATATATATATACATACACACATATATACATACACATATATACATATACATATATACATACATATATACATACATACATATATACATATACATACATATATACATATATACATATATACATATACACATACATATATACACATACATATATATACATATACATATACATATATACATATATATATACATACATATATATACATACATACATATACATACATACATATATATATATGCACCAAACCTTCCAAAAAAAGAGACAGTGACCCAGGAGGAAACGGTAGGTAACACTATTTAATTAGCACAATTGCGAATGCATTTCGGCAGCCTTCTGCCTTCTTCAGCGCCCAAAACGACCCGTGGGTAAAGTCTCATGCTGCAAATCAGTCCCTCATGTGAACACTTGCTGATGCAAGCCAGCTCCACCCCCAGTAATCAACTCCACGCACCTGTGAGCAGTCCCGAGTGTGGCGCAGGACTGCAAGTCCCAGAATGCAGCATAGTGAAGTCCGGGACCATCGGTGCAGGAGTAAAACACAGGTAGTGAAAATGTCATTCCGGGGGGGGCAGGGAACAGCGTGAGCCCCAAGGAAACTGTAATGAAAGTCCCGCTTTGGTGTGCCAACTGTCCAGTGTCACCTCCGGTCCCCCAATACCACCGCAGCCACCTCGACCAGAGAGTCAATGCAACAGGGGATGAACCACAATGTGCTCTACCCGGCATGGGATTAGTAATCCCAAAACTGCTTTCTTTTCTCCTTGGTTTTAATGGCGGACTGCCAGCCTTTCCAGCCAACGCTGGTGAATACAGACGAACCACGAGAGTCCAGGTCCCAGTGAGGCTGGTTGCCCAAAGCGCGGCGGGGGTCTCTGCAAAGCGTCCCTGGGGGACGCTGTAATTGATGCACCAAACCTCCTTCCAAAAAAAGAGACAGTGACCCAGGAGGAAACGGTAGGTAACACTATTTAATTAGCACAATTGCGAATGCATTTCGGCAGCCTTCTGCCTTCTTCAGCGCCCATATATATACGAACACTTTCACTCCAGTTTAGGCTGAAAACAGGACAGCACACAGATCTCCGATTTTAGTATTTATTACAACCCCGTCACCCTTAACAGAAGCGTTTCGCTTAAAAAAGCTTCGTCAGTGTCAATTTGCGTGTTTGAACTCGCGCCATTTAAAGACTTTTTTTTCCCCAATGTTGTTCATCAACATAGAAGATGGTACGGTACATTTTACATTTCATATGGCGGCCATCTTATAATATGTTTCTTTACATGTATTCTATTATATCATTTTGTTTATGGCGTTTCTTAAATAAAGTGCTCAAGTGTTAACCCTCTTTAAAAACATATGACAGCAAACTGATAGTCTTTCATAATTGTTACTCACTTTGAACATACAAAAATAAACAAAGTGCATCATTATTTTTTTATATGTTCACTCAGTTTTTGCCCTGAATGGGCTGTAGCATTCTTCTTTCTGCCCTGTATGGGCCTAAATTTACTATCTGTGAGGTTGCAAGGATGTCTTTTGCATTATGGAGTTTGTTACTTCTTTATATTCTCAATTTATGCCTTTTTATGTTTTCTAGGTCTCATTCCCTGTATGTTGATTCATTTTCAATGTCAGATCTTTAAGAACACTATAGATGGACCCACATCTCTTCATCGTTGTTGAGCCCCCAAGGTGTCATTGTTTTGAGATCGTTTATGTATTTTGACTCTAGAGTACGTAGCGCTTTTATTCTGTCTCCCCCTCTTTCTGAGCGTTCGACTTGGTCAATGCAGTAAAATTTCAACAGATCCCTGTTGCTTTGATGTAGTTCTGCAAAGTGGCGTGCCACTAAGTATGTCCTGTCGTTTTTAGTTATAGCACACATGTGCTCCAAAATTCTCAGCTTTGTAGGGTTGATGGTACTCCCTATGTATCGCTTTTCACAGGGGCAGGTTAGGCAGTATATTGTGTACTCAGAGTTACAATTTAAAAGTTTCCTGATCTCTCTGTTCGGTGCATTTGCATGTGTTCTTCCAGGGTAGTTCGATACTTTTTTGCTACCTTTGCAGGCTTTGCACCGTAAGCAGGGGAAGAAACCTCTTGTGTTAGACAGTTTTATCGGTTGGGTTTTAGGGGAGAAATGGCTATGGACAAGGTGATCTGCCAGAGATTGGCTCCGCCGATATGTTATTAAAGGTCTTTCTGGGAGGATTGTTTTGAGCACATGATCAGTGGTCAGGATGTGCCAGTTTTTCTTAAATATTTGCACTATCTTTCCTGCCTGTGTGTTGAAATTTGTAATCATTCTAGTCGGCTCCTCCACTTTCTGAGTTGGTTTAGCCACCAGAAGGTCTCTCCTCTGTATTTTAGAGACTTTTTCTTCAGCTAGTTTTAATGTTTGATTACCATATCCCCTGACCTGGAATCTTTTGATTGCCTCACTTTTTGCTACTG
Organism: Lissotriton helveticus; assembly: GCF_964261635.1. Lineage (NCBI taxonomy): Eukaryota > Metazoa > Chordata > Amphibia > Caudata > Salamandridae > Lissotriton > Lissotriton helveticus. Next base: position 917,968,157 of record NC_136070.1, read on the forward strand.
TAAATTCTACTGAAGATGTACAGTTGCGTTTTAGGCGTAAAAGTTCGCCATAGGGAATGCTTTGGATCAAACTCCTTGGATGATGACTTGCTGAGTGTAGCACAGCATTCCCCGCCGTGGGCTTTCTGTATAGTTTTGTGTGGATTTCCTAATTTCGTATATAGATTTCCAGGTCTAGATAGCACACAGTGCTATCACTGATGGTGCTCGTAAATTTTAGATTTAGTTAATTGTCATTCAGCGTAGCGATGTAGTCCTCAGCCGAGGACCGATCTCCGCGCCATATGACAAAAAGGTCATCAATGTACCTTGTCCATAAAAGAATTTGATCAGTCCATTGTGCGTTTCTTTCACCCCATGCCTCATGCTTCTCCCACCAGCCCACGAATAAATTTGCGTAGCTGGGGGAGAAGCACGAGCCCATTGAGCAACCCCATGTCTGTTTATAGAGTTTGTCAGAAAAAAGGAAAATGTTATGATACAGACAGAATCTAATCATAGAAAGTAGCATAGAATTGTGTTGCCTAAACCTCTCAGGTTTATAGTCTAGGAACCATTTCGCTGCCACTAGACCATCTTCATGGGCAATACAAGTGTATAAATTGACAACATCCAGAGTGATTAAGAGCATGTCGGGTTCCCATACAATAATATCTATTAGTCTAAGGAAGTCCTGTGTGTCCCTCACATAGGAGGGTAGATCTTTCACTATTGGTGCTAGGAAATTGTCTATGAATCGTGACGTATTCTCTAGCAAACGTCCGATCGATGATACTATCGGACGTCCTGGTGGTCTTTTAGGGTTCTTATGGACTTTTGGCAGATGGTAAAACGTTGGTAGTACAGGTGCCTCACATTGTAGATATAGGAATTCGTCCATATTGAGCATCCCTTCATCTCTCCATTTTTCTAGCATTTCATGGAAATCCAGTGTACTCCGT
>NC_136070.1:917971597-917996597 GCF_964261635.1 Lissotriton helveticus
AATGCTCAATAGACAGTTATTACCTAACAAAGCAAGCTCGCAGCCACTCCAGTGAACCTCAGATTCTACATTACATTACAGCCATATTAAGAATATATTCACCTGTGCTCTCCTGTTAATTCATACAAAACTAGAGGTATCTTAGATGTTACACGGCCTTCACGGGACTACAAAGTCCTATTATGTTTTATTTGATTTTGTTTTATTTACCCAGATGAAAAGCCATCTCCTCCCCAGCGTTCAAGCCCCTAGGAAACTTCGTAGACAGGTCTATAATGAACCTAGATTCAAGTCTACGGAGTCGTCTGAGGCGATCTCCGCCCCTCACATTGGGTGGTACAGTGTCAAATATCATATTCAGTGTTATATATATATATATATATATATATCACAGCTCAAGTTTCTTTCAAGTCCAAAGAAAGAAATTACGGCACTCACAGGGAAAGTGTTCAGTAAGTTTTTACTCGCTCAGCAGACAAACGCGTTTCGGTATTTCCTTCGTCAGTGTCTACCATTGACACGGAAGGAAGCGTGTTTAAAAGGTTTACGTCACATTTGTGCATATACATAGAAAGAGGACTGACGTTATACCTCCGTGAAAAACGCTATTAACATAGTAAATTACTTTTTGCATCAACATTTCAGTATTCACAATCATTAAGGCATGTAAATTACATTTCAAATTTAGAAGCACTTTGTATTTTGTGATTTACCCACATTTTAGCATACTAGTGTAAAGTATATTTGCCTTAGTTGTGTAGTGTGAGTTATTAAGCCGTGGATCGGCATTGTTCACGGGGTATACTAAATCTCATTTTTACAGAGCTTATGCTTTACCCAGGTGGGAGGACAATTCTTCATTTCTGTTTAATCCCCGCGGGGCCTTAGTCTGGAGATCGATTATGTAGCGGGATTCTAATCTTCTTAATTTCCGCAGCCTGTCTCCACCCCTTGGGTCTGCTGGTATATGGTCTAGTGCAAAGAATTGTAAGAGTTCCCTATTGCTATTATGTTTCAAGGCAAAGTGTTTAGCTACGGGGTAGTTGAAATCTTTATTCATAATAGCACGTTGGTGCTCCAATACCCTCAGCTTGACATTTTTCACTGTGCTGCCTATGTACTTTAATCCACATGGGCACAGTAAGCAGTAAATAACATATGTGGTATTGCAGGTGAGGAACTTGGATATTTTCTTGCTGTATCCTGACCCTGGAATTTCGAAAGTTGTTCTTTTTTTACTCTTTTCGCAGGCTTTGCACTTGCCGCACGGGAAAAAGCCCGGCATATCCTTGATTCTGCCTGTCACTATAGTTTTTTCGGGTAAGTGACTGTGTACAATTTTATCCCTGATGGATCTTCCTTTCCTGAAGGTTATCAGGGGAAAAGTTGGGACCTCTTTTCCAATGACCTGATCCGTTTTCAGGATATGCCAACTCCTTTTCAGGATGGTTCTCAAATGATCGGAATCTTCTGAGAAGGTAGTTATAAACCTAAATTTTCCATCATTTTCTGATTTCCTAGTTTGTTCTTTTAGGAGTTGGTTTCGGGGGATTCGTTCCACTCTTTTCAGAGTCTTTTCTAGAAGGATATTATCATATCCTCTAGCTTGGAATCTAATGATGCTTTCTTTCGCAGCTCGTGCAAAGTCGGTTTCTTTGGAGCAATTTCTCTTGATCCTAAGAAGTTCTCCGTAAGGGATACTTCTAACTAGGGTCGGGGGATGGCTGCTTCCGGCATGTAGAACCGAATTGCCAGCTGTTGTTTTTCTGAACAGTTCAGTCTCAATTCTCTCACCATTCAAATTGACTCTTAGGTCCAAATAGTTCACAGTGGTTGTATTAATGTCTGCAGTGAAATTTAAATTCAAGTTGTTACAGTTTAAAAATGCTACAAACTCTTCTGCTGAAGTAACAGATCCCTCCCATACAAGGAAAAGGTCGTCGATATACCTATACCAGACTTTCAAATTTTCTGCCCATTTTTGGAACTCAGGGCTTTGGGTCACCTGCTCCTCCCACCAGCCCACGAATAAATTCGCGTAGCTGGGGGCGAAGCAGGTTCCCATCGCCGTAACTCACACTACACAACTAAGGCAAATATACTTTACACTAGTATGCTAAAATGTGGGTAAATCACAAAATACAAAGTGCTTCTAAATTTGAAATGTAATTTACATGCCTTAATGATTGTGAATACTGAAATGTTGATGCAAAAAGTAATTTACTATGTTAATAGCGTTTTTCACGGAGGTATAACGTCAGTCCTCTTTCTATGTATATGCACAAATGTGACGTAAACCTTTTAAACACGCTTCCTTCCGTGTCAATGGTAGACACTGACGAAGGAAATACCGAAACGCGTTTGTCTGCTGAGCGAGTAAAAACTTACTGAACACTTTCCCTGTGAGTGCCGTAATTTCTTTCTTTGGACTTGAAAGAAACTTGAGCTGTGATTTACACGTGGGGCGCCGCCACGAGAGGCACCCGCCTGCGAGTGACCCGGATTTTGGTGCAACGGAGCGAGAATACGATTACGGGGCACCGCGCTCACACTATTTGGACCTAAGAGTCAATTTGAATGGTGAGAGAATTGAGACTGAACTGTTCAGAAAAACAACAGCTGGCAATTCGGTTCTACATGCCGGAAGCAGCCATCCCCCGACCCTAGTTAGAAGTATCCCTTACGGAGAACTTCTTAGGATCAAGAGAAATTGCTCCAAAGAAACCGACTTTGCACGAGCTGCGAAAGAAAGCATCATTAGATTCCAAGCTAGAGGATATGATAATATCCTTCTAGAAAAGACTCTGAAAAGAGTGGAACGAATCCCCCGAAACCAACTCCTAAAAGAACAAACTAGGAAATCAGAAAATGATGGAAAATTTAGGTTTATAACTACCTTCTCAGAAGATTCCGATCATTTGAGAACCATCCTGAAAAGGAGTTGGCATATCCTGAAAACGGATCAGGTCATTGGAAAAGAGGTCCCAACTTTTCCCCTGATAACCTTCAGGAAAGGAAGATCCATCAGGGATAAAATTGTACACAGTCACTTACCCGAAAAAACTATAGTGACAGGCAGAATCAAGGATATGCCGGGCTTTTTCCCGTGCGGCAAGTGCAAAGCCTGCGAAAAGAGTAAAAAAAGAACAACTTTCGAAATTCCAGGGTCAGGATACAGCAAGAAAATATCCAAGTTCCTCACCTGCAATACCACATATGTTATTTACTGCTTACTGTGCCCATGTGGATTAAAGTACATAGGCAGCACAGTGAAAAATGTCAAGCTGAGGGTATTGGAGCACCAACGTGCTATTATGAATAAAGATTTCAACTACCCCGTAGCTAAACACTTTGCCTTGAAACATAATAGCAATAGGGAACTCTTACAATTCTTTGCACTAGACCATATACCAGCAGACCCAAGGGGTGGAGACAGGCTGCGGAAATTAAGAAGATTAGAATCCCGCTACATAATCGATCTCCAGACTAAGGCCCCGCGGGGATTAAACAGAAATGAAGAATTGTCCTCCCACCTGGGTAAAGCATAAGCTCTGTAAAAATGAGATTTAGTATACCCCGTGAACAATGCCGATCCACGGCTTAATAACTCACACTACACAACTAAGGCAAATATACTTTACACTAGTATGCTAAAATGTGGGTAAATCACAAAATACAAAGTGCTTCTAAATTTGAAATGTAATTTACATGCCTTAATGATTGTGAATACTGAAATGTTGATGCAAAAAGTAATTTACTATGTTAATAGCGTTTTTCACGGAGGTATAACGTCAGTCCTCTTTCTATGTATATGCACAAATGTGACGTAAACCTTTTAAACACGCTTCCTTCCGTGTCAATGGTAGACACTGACGAAGGAAATACCGAAACGCGTTTGTCTGCTGAGCGAGTAAAAACTTACTGAACACTTTCCCTGTGAGTGCCGTAATTTCTTTCTTTGGACTTGAAAGAAACTTGAGCTGTGATTTACACGTGGGGCGCCGCCACGAGAGGCACCCGCCTGCGAGTGACCCGGATTTTGGTGCAACGGAGCGAGAATATATATATATATATATATATATATATATATATTCACTGAAAAAAACATAGGTTTCACACCAGTTATAGTTAGCTGGAAATTTTACTCGCATAAAACCATTGAAATTCCCACGTTATAGTTAGTTGGACTCACTATAACTTGCACGTGCAATGCACTGCTGATGACGTCACATATTACATCACTCATGACATGGTCAGTGACATCACTCATGACATCACTGATGACACCATCCAGTGAATGTGTGTCTTTAAAAAAAATATATGCGTTATAAATGTATATGTAAAAGTTGATGGAAGAATAAATGTTTAAATAAGTGTTTACATGGATGTTTTAAAAAAAAATGATTGGTTAACTGGTTTATTAAGTGTATCTTAGTGAATACATATATTAGAGAGTAATGTTTAAATATTTAAATATATGTATTAGTGTTTCACTTTGTGTATAAGTGGCTGCATGGGTTGGGGAGTGGCTACATGTGTATGTATATGGGTTATTAGATGTTTTTCTTAGTATCAGTATGAGTGTTTGTATGGTTTGGTGGGGGTATTACTTAGCACATAGATGCATGAATGACTGACTCTCTTTGTATGTGTTTTGAAGACAGTATATGTGCAGGACTGTATGGGTGGATGACTGTGTATATGTGTGTGTTAGTGAGTGAATGACTGTCTCACTAGTGTCTTTATCAGTAACTACATATGTTTTAATCTAATATATGTGAATATTGATGTATATAAGTGAGTATATGTGAGAGTGAGGGATTGTAAGAGTTCCTGTTTAAATAAGTATGTGTTTCTATAAGTGATTGTTTAAGAGAGTAAGTATGTGTAAGTTTCCTTAGAAGTAAGGTGGTAGTGTGTGTATAGCTGTATATGCAAATAAATGGATGTTCAATAGTTTATTTGCATGTGTGAGTATGTGTGAGAGTATCTTTTGGATGATTGTCGGTGTGTAACAGGATGTATAGGTGTATCACTACATATGATGAGTGAGTATATGTATGAGTGACTATATACAGCTGTTGGTGAATGAGTGGATGTGTATATAGATGGAATTATTGAATTGGTTGTTGAAACTGGTATGGGTATCTCCATTTTTTTGAAAATTTTATTTTCTATTATTGAATATGTGTTTCAAGGGTTACATTACAGTGAAAGGAGGTCTGTCACTCTGTCACAAAGATGGTGTCATCAGTGATGTCATGAGTGATGTCACTGACCATGTCATGAGTGATGTAATATGTGACGTCATCAGCAGTGCATTGCACGCGCAAGTTATAGTGAGTCCAACTAACTATAACGTGGGAATTTCAATGGTTTTATGCGAGTAAAATTTCCAGCTAACTATAACTGGTGTGAAACGTATGGTTTTTTCAGTGAATTTAATAGGTTTTTTAAATGCTAATTCCTAACTATAACTGGTGTGAAACCTATGTTTTTTTCAGTGAATTTCATAGGTTTTTTAATAGCTAATTTCTATAGCTATGAAATATAATATTTTTTATAATTAATCCTATATTGTATATTTATGTAATACTAATTTTTTTATGTATATTTTTCCCTTTTTTTTTTTTGGCCTTGGTGCGGTTCTTGGTAGTTCTTTTTATAACTACCTCTAATTTATAAAAAAATGCTAAATTTTTTGAAAACTGTCATTCTTTTTTCTCCAGGGTACGCTCCCCGGTGCGCGTACCGGGCGATCCCCCCGCGAAAATCGAAAAAAAAAATATTTTTTTGCCCCGCGGGGCCCTTTTATGGCCCCCACATCAAACCTAGGGGGTCAGGGGGGGTTTACCCTACCCCCCTTTTAGTCATTTCCCCCTTTGTTTTTGCCACCTCTTGTGTCTCGATCCTACCGAGACACAAGATGGCGGCCGCTCCGGACTGTTTGGAATGTTGACAGACACCCGAGAGCCAATCAGCTTTCCGCTCGCGAACTCGCGTTACGCGCCCCGGTGCGCGTACCGGTGAACGCCCCGTTAGCGCCATTGCCGCGAACGAAAACATCATCGTGACGTATCGCGTAGTCGCGTGATGCATCTTATGACGCATGGCGTAAGCGCACCCGGAAGCGCCCGAGCGCATACGATCGCGCAACGTAAAGGCCGCCGGGCGCCGCCGGGCGCGCTCCGGGGCGCGCACCGGGGCGCGTAGCGTAAGCGCGTCGGGTCATGTGACCTGAAAATAACACTTTTCATTGGTTCAGAACAGTTTTGGTTTCCAAATGATGAAAGCCCGGATCATGTGACTTGAAAATAACACTTTTCATTGGTTCAGAAGAGTTTTGGTTTCCAAATGATGAAAGCCCGGATCATGTGACTTGAAAATAACACTTTTCATTGGTTCAGAACAGTTTTGTTTTCCAAATCATGAAAGCCCCACTTTTTTTCCTCATTCTCACTTTGTTCTCTGAGTGAGGAAGACCTACTTTTTTCTTAGAGATATGGCTACAGTACTATCAGCAGCTGGAGCATCTGCCCCCCACCACCACCACCACCACCACCACCACAAGGACCACCAGAACATCACATTGGTGGTCAAGAAGAAGAGGAGGAAGAGGAGGAAGAGGAGGAAGAGAGAAGGCAGTTCCTGCCAGAAGACAATCCCCCATACAAACCTAGGGAGCACTTTATATGGGAGTTTTATAAAATCCCACGGGGTTCCAAAAAAGTAAACGCTGCAAAGGTGACCTGTCTCATCTGTGGCGCTGTATTATCCAGGGGGAACCCTGCCAAAAAATATTCATTTGGCAATAACACAATGATTCGCCACAATAACTATTCTGCAGCAGAGGTGAGAGTACTGTGCAGAAACCTTCCCCAATCTTCTTCCCGAACCTCAACAACCAAAGAACCCACTCCATCTGGTCCAGAGGCAAGGGAGATGGTGCCAAACATACAAACCAAGTTTGGTGGGTACAAAATCGTTTGCATTGTTTGTGGAAAAACAATTACCTATGGTGAGCAAAGTATTAATCTCATCAACCTTGCTGGTGACAACCACCAGTGCCGAAAGAAGCCTTAATTTTTTCCTGGTTTTTTTTGCTCCAGTTGAGCCGTTTACAATTCCCTGTTTTTTGTTTGTCCCCATAAAAAATACAAAAGAAATATAAAATTCTTCATAAAAGGCAAAAAAAGTAAAAAAATGTTCAAAAAAACAATAAAAAAATATAAAAGAATAAAAAAACAGTTCTTTTTAGAACTACCTCTAATTTATAAAAAAAGCTAAATTTTTTGAAAACTCATTCTTTTTTCTCCAGGGTACGCTCCCCGGTGCGCGTACCGGGCGCTCCCCCCGCGAAAATAAAAAAAAAAAAAAAATTGTTTTGCCCCGCGGGGCCCTTTTATGGCCCCCACATCAAACCTAGGTGGGCAGGGGGGGTTTACCCTACCCCCTTTTAGTCATTTCCCCCTTTGTTTTTGCCACCTCTTGTGTCTCGATCACACCGAGACAAGATGGCGGCCGCTCCGGACTGTTTGGAATGTTGACAGACACCCGAGAGCCAATCAGCTTTCCGCTCGCGAACTCGCGTTACGCGCTGGTACGCGCCCCGGTGCGCGTACCGGGGCGCGCTTATAGATATATATTTTTTTTACCTAAATTACTCAAAATCCACTGGAGCACATATCTTGAGACATAGCAAAGGCACATCGGGCTACCAGTCCCTACAATTTTGCCAAGTTTGGTGGAAATTCATTCAGCCGTTCGGGCTAAAAGTGAGTCCAACCGCCCTATGGAAATTAACATGGGGAAAACATGTTTTGGGACCCCCCCAAATATCTCGGTCCCCGCTTGACGAATCCCCCCAAACTTTCAGGGAAGGGGCAGAGCGGAGCGGGCCATCTTCTTTGAGAAATTCGCGAACATTCGTCCACCGGCGCCAAAGTTATTCCCAATAGAATGTTGCGGATTTCCTATGGAAAACAATCCTAACTATAACTACCTACTGGCGACCGCCAGTAGGTAATGTACACATATATATATATATATATATATTCGAACACAGTTTCACTCCAGTAGGGCTGAAAAGCAGGCTAGCACACAGGTCTCCGGTTTATAGATATTTATTGCGACCCCCTCACCCTTAACAGACGTGTTTCGCTTGGAAAAAAAAAAAATATATATATATATATATATATATATATATATATATATATATATATATATATATATATATATATATATATATTTGTCTTTCTTCTATCCGCCACCTCCTAAAAATACACGGGAAGATGATTGGTCCCTGGTACAGCGCCACGCATGGAGGAGCTACCCCACTAACTATCAAGATCCTTTTGCGTGCTGGAATGGCTTTTCTACCTCGAATAGGTTTGGTGGCCTTGAGGAGGTAGATTGACTTGCAAGACAACCTACCATTGATGTAGTGGCAAAGTCCTCCTTGCCCCAGGCCCGAGGGCCAATTGATAGTCACTTTGCATTGACTGATCATAGTCTTACCACCTACCCAGTTCTGGAAGAAATTCTTCACGCTTCATCTATAGAGGAGGGATTGCCCTCTTCAACTTCCCCAGAATCCTATGTTGCAGTGCACTTGCTGGTCTCACCCCCTATGACCCCCTTGTTACCCACTCAGAATCCTTTCTCAGATGAGAACTTAACTGGTGTTATAAGGGCTCCCAACCAACAGCAGACTAAGCTTCCGCAAAGGCTAAACATAGCGGCTGTAGGACCGGCTACCCTTGCACGCATCCCGGACGGTGTTGTTAATTCGCCAAGGCTGCCCACCCCAGGTGACCCTCTGATAAAAATTTTAAGTTGGAATGTGGCAGGCCTTGCCCGTAATTTCGACATCCCTGAGTGGAATGTTTTTTTGGACTCCTATAACATCTGCCTTTTGCAAGAAATCTGGTGCCTTGAACCCAGGCACAAAGTGGGATTTACAACCTACTTTGTTCCAGCTTCCCAACCTTTGGGTTGCAAAGGTCGCCCGTCCGGCGGCCTTCTAATATGGGTTAGCATCGCACTTGGTCTAAGCGTAAGCCAAAAGTTCATTCATTCCCCAGACCTCCAGAGGATATCTATACGCTGTCAAGGGGGAAGGAAGCTAGAGGTTTTTAATCTCTATCTAAGGGGGGCTAGGGGTGGGGCATCATCGCTACCTGCCACAGGATTAAATGGCGAATTAAGTGCCTGTAGCATTGACTCCTATGTGCTCCTTGCAGGTGATTTTAACTGTTGTTTTGAGCCACTCGCGAGGGAGGACATTCTTGACTCATGGGATGAGGATACAAGGAGAGGCATCCCTATTCTGACCCTTGATCCAATTCGAAAATGGACCCAGAGTGCGATAGATATTAACGCACTCTGCATGGAATACGATCTGAGACCAACCAATGGTCGATCTAAATCCGACCCTATGGGTGTCCACACTTATAACAGAATGGGATACACCTCCAGAATAGACTACACCATGTTGAACTACAACCTGTGGCCATTCCTGCAAGACATGGAAGTCATAGCATCCTGTGATAGTGACCACAATCCCCTATCCCTAACCCTCATCCCGCCTTGGCATGTCAGGAAGCCAGCTAAGTCTGCCCACTTGTGGAAAACATCCCACGAAGTTGTTCCCTCCAACTGTGGCAGGCGCTTGAAATGGGCTAAAGCAGCAATGGATAAGGAAAGGATGGCACAAGCAGGGTCCATAATGTCAGCGGTGGGTCTAAGCCTTGACGAACCGGGAACTAACATTTCAGCTGTTATAATGTTGTTTACAGAAACTACTGCTGCTATTAGTGATTTGTTTTTTATTCCCCATACCAGCGTGAGGCTCCCAGTGAAAGGTCCTTCTAAGTCAAGAGACAAGTGGTATTCTACTGAATGTCGGGCTGCCAAGGGGGAACTCATTTCTGCTGTGAAGACCAAGGACACAGCCAACATTCGATCTGCGAGGCAATTATACAAGAAATCTGTGGCAAAGGCCAAGGAGGCACACGACTATACCTTTTGGAGGGAGCTATCGGAGGCGAGCTCTATGAAAGACTCCAAGGGGTTTTGGGATTTATTGAGAGCTAGGAACAAGCCCATCGATTTACAACTTACCTGTAACATTCCTGGTGACGTTTGGTTTGTTCACTTTTCCAAGCTTTACTCTGTCCCATTGGGTGAACCCCAATCAAGCAAGGGTCCCTTGATCAGTCCCCCTGCCACAGCCACTACCACAACTAATGACTGTCCCTTTAGTATTAAGGAAGTTGAATGGGCGATTAAGTGCATTGTCACCAATAAGGCTGCAGGCCCAGATGGAATCCCGGGGGATTGTTGAAGTTATACCCACTACTGTGGAGTAGATTAATCGCTTCACTTTTGAATGCAGCTGTCCTGGGAGCCCCTCTCCCTGACTCCTGGCGGGGCGCAGAGGTCGTCCCTGTTTTTAAGAAAGGCTGTCGGGACGACCCAGCTAATTATCGACCAATTAGCCTGCTTGATTCAACCCAAAAAGTTGCGGGCAAAGTGGTATTGGGTAGGATCTTGCAGTGGGTGGAGGAAAATCAGGTTCTGTCAGATTTCCAGGCGGGTTTTAGATCAGGGACAGGCACAATTGAGCAGACATTCCGCTTTTTAATGTTATATTGGAAAGTGGTGGTACTGGGAGGAGGCAGCTTGTATTTAGTCTTTATAGACCTGCGAACTGCTTTCGACCTGGTCCCGCGGGCCCAATTGTGGAAAGTCCTAGACGGGTTGGGCATACCCCCTTATCTATTGGCCCTGCTTATTAAGTTCCACGAAAGCAACTTTGCCCAGATCAGATGGGGTCTCCAGGGGGAAAAAACATCTTGTATCCCTGTAGATAGGGGCGTCCGCCAGGGTTGTGTGCTGGCCCCCACCCTGTTCTCGCTTTATGTGAACGGAGTGGTGGAGCATCTTCTTCAGGAACCATCTGATGCACCTTCCCTGGCTGGTAGGAAGATACCAACGCTCCTATTTGCTGATGACACCCTTCTGATCTCAAAATCTCCATCGGGCATCCAAAAGTTGCTTTCTAGATTCAAGGGCTTCTGCGACAACAGGGGCCTTTCTATAAATATAAGCAAGACCAAATTCCTTGTCATTAACCCCCCTAGGAAATCTGTCTTCCCCCCTGCTCTGGACTCTGTTCCACTGGAAAGAGTCAAAGAGTTTGACTACCTGGGTATACGACTCTGCGACACCATGAGTTGGAAGGCACACCATCAAAAGGTGTTTCTGACCCATAAGAGGGTTGCAGGGGCTCTGCTCAAAGAACAACGTGCCTCATCTCTTAAACCTATTGGGGCTCTTCTGGATATCTACAGGGCAAGGGTGGTGAGTGCAGCTTTGTATGGTGCGGAACTGTGGGGTGTACAGAGAGTTGACTGTCTAACCCGCCTCGAAAATAACTTCCATAAGGATCTTATGAAGTTACCCCACAGTACCCCTACACTCCCCCTCCTGCTTGATGCAGGCACATACCCTATAGGTGAGCAAGCTAGGCTTCGTCCCCTCTTATTGTGGGCAAGGATATGGAATGTTCCAGAATTGTGCAGTTACGCCGACGCCCTACGAGAACTCCTATCCTCTCCGAGCTGGCATAAAGTAATTTGGCTCAAGGAGGTTAAGCGGCTCCTTTATGAATTGGGTCTAGGCGATGCTTGGGTTAACAAAACAGCTCCTCCTAAGCAATCGTTGAAGAAGGTTTATTGGCTGTGGGTGGCTAACGTGAGAAGGTGTAACCCAAACCTTTGTAAATCTGCTGCTCAGTTTCTCTTAATAAAGGAGTTCCCACTTAGAGAATCTTACCTGGACCTGATCCACAACCCTGGAGACAGATCATTGTATTTCAGATTCAGGGTGGGAGTCCTCCCTGTGGGGCTGTTTACCTCCACCTGGAAACCACCATTGCAAACCATACCATACTGCCCCTTCTGTGTCTTAAAGGTAGAGTCTATTGCCCACTTGCTGTTCGAGTGTCATGCGTATGCGGCCCCCAGGTCGAGATGGCTCAAGCCACTATGTAGGAGCTTGGGTACCAGATCACACTTGGAAGCCCTACGCATTCTATGTTCTGATGCCCGACCCTTTTTTGCCTGTTGTATGGCAAAATTCTTGGGTTGGGTCTGGCGAATAAGGTCTGCAAAGAAGCTATTAATTCAGTAGAGTCCTTCTTACTTGCATGAGTTTTATGATCTGGCTAATAACTTATCCTTGCAAAGCTATGCCGATCTGTAGGTTTTCTATTTTTGTATTGCTAAATTGATTCTGAAGCTCCTTTTTTAAACTTAAATGTCAAATGTTTTTATCAAATTGTTATACTGTAATGCAATGCTTTTATGATATGTTTTTATATCGAAATAAAGCAATACAACAATATATATATATATATATATATATATATATATATACACACACATATAGATATAGGCTTTTTCGAGTAGGAGCTTCACTGTATTTTCCACTCGACACCGTGTGCATGAAACCCCGGCATGGAGCACCGCCAGAGTGATTGAGGAGGCTGGACTAACAGCTAAGGCCAATCAGGGTGTGACATCGCGCTTTTAAACCAGCCTCCAGGTGTAACAGCGATCACTTTATGGAACGAGGCACTGAAGAAAGCCGACAGGCTGAAACGCGTCTGCCGAGCGTTTCCATCACCCTGTAACCCGAGCGCCTTAATTTTGGGAATAAAGAGCTGCTGTCAAAACTCTGAGCATGTGTCGGACCCCCCTTTTGTTCTTTTGAGGAAAGGGGTTTTGGTGTGCATAGATATATATACATATACATATTATATCGAAGTTAAACGCATCCCGCGAGGGTTGAGAATCTTCACAATGCCCACACACCCTGATACTAAAGAAGAACTTCTAAATGACTGGGTGGAGAATAATACAGAATGCTCCATGAACATGATGCGTATCCTGATAAAACACGCAAGAATAGACATCACAGACATTACGCAAAAAATAAAGGACATGGAAGATATCCTAATCCAAGAAAAAAATCAGGAGGAACTGGGCAAATTACGAAAAGAAATGGAGATAAGAGTGGAAAAATATGAACAAGAGATTCAGGAACGTAAAGAACGCAAGTTCAAACGTGATGAACATGACTATCTTCATAGAAGGATACTAACCTTTGCGAGACGCTATGATACCTTGAAAAAGAACTATCTCTTGCGCATCAGTAAGACCGCGACAAGCACTAGAGAATCAGATGTCAGTGAGAATGAACTCACAGGAGAAACAGTCAAAAGGCTGAATTTTTTAGAGGAAATAAGACTGATGAATCTGGACAAGTCCATGGGGCGGGGGGGCGGCCGAGGAAGAGCAACGGGCCAAGGTCGAGGGAATGTAACACCAACTCCCTCAGAAACACAAGGAATACCAGAAGGTCACAACGAAAGAAGGCAATACCCCCTACGGAACAGAAAGGAGCGAAATTAAATTAATTGTGAATCTTTCAAAGTACCAGCTATCGGAGGAAGAAGAGATGGTACTTAAAAAAGGGCTGTCATTTTGTCCAGAAGCACATTTCGACTACACTCAAGTTAGCATTGACATGTACAGATACATTCGAAAACTGAAACTAGCTAAAATTCATGCAACTAAAACTCAGTCTATCACACAAGCTGAGGCTACTCCAAATGTGGAAAATTAAGCAAAAATGTCAATAGATCAAATGCCAGATCTGAAAAACATGTTCGACATAATGTATGGAATAGAGGACGATGCAATGACAGAATCAGAAATGGATTTATTTTCTGATGCAATAATAGAAGAACTTGAAAGACTGGCAAAAACACGGAATGTCAACCAAAGAGAATTTAACAACTAAAGAATGGGTTGCAGTCAAGAGACTTATGGAAAACGAAAAAATAACGATAAAACCCGCCGACAAGGGGGGGAATATCGTAATTATGGATACGAGTGATTACATCAGAGAAGCGCTAAGGCAACTTAATGACAAAAAACTATTGCAGATTGAGAAACAATCCTATGGAAAAAATGATCAAGGAACTAAAAGAAAATATACAAGGGTGGTATGCAGATAAACTGATCAATGACTAGGAACGTACATTTTTAACAGACTTTCCAGTCACACCTTGTATATATTTTCTCCCGAAAATTCACAAGACTATGATAGATCCACCTGGGAGACCCATAGTCTTGCAGTTCCTTATATGAAAATCTTTCTAAATATGTGGACACATTTCTGGCGCCGATTGCTCAGAGTCTAAGCTCATATCTAAAAGATACAGGAGACTTTCTAAGGATACTCACTGGGATAACATGGGACCCAGATTTTCTCCTAGTAACAATTGATGTTGTATCACTATACACATCCATCAGACATGACATCGGGATGACAGCATGCCAATACTTTTTTAAGCAGCGGAGTATAAATCAACTTAACCACATAAAAATGCTCCTCAATATGATCAACATCTGTCTTACAAACAATGTTTTCTTATTCAATACAGAACTCTTCAAACAGTGTGGGACAGCAATGGGAATTTCGTTTTCCCCTAATTATGCCATCACCACCATGGGATGGTGGGAACGAACCATTGCTTGGGACACCGAGAACCAACTGGAGATGGAAAAAGTTATACTTTGGGTACGTTATATCGACGACCTATTCCTAATCTGGAATGGAACAGATAAGGAGTTTCAAAGATTTTTTGCCAAACTAAATCAAAATCAAGTGGGTCTACAGTTCACCTGCACTACCAGCAAGAAAGAGATTGACTTTGTGGATACTAAGATCTACATAGATAATGGCAAAATTGAATCGACACTGTTCAGAAAGAAAACTGCAACGAACATTATCCTGCATGGGACGAGCTTTCACCCTAGACAACTAGTGAATAGTATCCCATACGGGGAATTCATTCGAATGAAGAGGAACTGTTCTAAAACAGCAGATGCTGAAGACAAAATTGAAGAATGTAAAGGCAGGTTCAAAGCATGAGGATATAAGGATCGAACTCTTGAAAAATGTAAGAAAAGAGTAGACCTTAAAACCAGAGCAGAAATCCTGATAGAAAAACCCAAGGACGTTGCGGAAAGAAATCCTCCACGATTCATAACTACCTATAGTAAGGAAAGTGGAAGCATTGTCAATAAGATGAGAAAATATTGGCATCTAATTGCAGGAGATCCTGACATTGGATAATTAATAGGTGACAAACCAACTGTAACCTACAGAAAAAACATTTCCCTAAAAGACATGTTGGTAAAAAGTCATTTTCAAGCCAAACAGAAAACAGACTGGCTTACAAATCAACGGAAAAGTTTCAAAGCATGTTGATCGTGTAAAGCCTGTAAAATAGGTAAAAATATGGTCAACATCCAAGAACCAAATGGCAAAATGATGGCAATTGAAGAAACTATAACCTGCACATCGAAGTTTGTCATCTACATGATTGAATGTAAGTGCGGAATGAAATATATTGGAAGCACGACATGCATGTTAAAAAAACGCATCCTGGAACACATCCGCGCAGTCAAGAACTCAAATATGACATATGCAACAGCGAAACACATTCTCACATGTCAAAAGGGAGATTGGAGAGCGATGTGCTTCTACGGAATCAAAATGATATCTGAAGATAATCAAGGAGGTGATCGTGTCCGCAAACTACGTCAAGCAGAGTCGAGACGACTCATAAAATTCCGGACAAAACAACCGGGGGGTATCAATAACAATGAGGAACTTTATGTTCACCTTGAATAACTGTGAAAAACTTTATTCTTGAACTCAATATATTAAGAAAATGGGTACTATACCATTACAAAGTTACTACTGTTGCAATTAACAAGCACAATAATGGGTACTAACCCAGAAAAAAATTCAAAGGTTAAGATTGCACAAAATGTATTTACAACAGCGCCACTGTCTTTCTGTTTTTTTGTGTAAAGTGTTTTG
Organism: Lissotriton helveticus; assembly: GCF_964261635.1. Taxonomy (NCBI): domain Eukaryota; kingdom Metazoa; phylum Chordata; class Amphibia; order Caudata; family Salamandridae; genus Lissotriton; species Lissotriton helveticus. The sequence continues at coordinate 917,987,561 of NC_136070.1, forward strand.
AAAAATGTGTATCAAACTACATATCCCAGAATACCACTTAAAGGTAGATATGGGTATAAAAGTGGAAATGAAGGAAGGACTTGCTGACCGTGAACAAAGCCGTGGTGGCTGAAACGCGTTGGTGGGGGAGAGCTTATCAATGAAATAAGCAAAACAACCTTTGGTGTGCCGCATGATAGATATATATATAGATCTATAGAGAGATCGATCTATATATAGATAGAGAGATAGATCTATAGAGAGATAGATCTATAGAGAGATAGATCTATAGAGAGATAGATCTATAGAGAGAGAGAGAGAGAGAGAAAGAGAAAGAGAAAGAGAGAGAGAGAGAGAGAGAGAGAGAGAGAGAGAGAGAGAGAGAGAGAGAGAGAGAGAGAGAGAGAGAGAGAGAGAGAGAGAGAGAGAGAGAGAGAGAGAGAGAGAGAGAGAGAGAGAGAGAGAGAGAGAAAGAGAGAGAAAGAGAGAGAGAGAGAAAGAGAGAGAAAGAGAGAGAAAGAGAAAGAGAAAGAGAGAGAGAGAGAGAGAAATATATATATATATATATATATATATATATATATATAGTTAGGACCTAGTTTCCATAGGAAATCACCAACATTCTATTGGGAATAACTTTGGCGCCAGTTAATGAATCTACGTGAATTTCTCAAAGAAGATGGCCCGTTACGCTCCGCTCCTTCCCTGAAAGTTTGAGGGGGGTTCGTCAAGTGGGGGCTGAGATAAAAGGGGGGTCCCAAAACGTGTTTTCCCCATGCAAATTTCCATACGACCTTTAGACACGGCTACAGCCCGAACGGCTGAACGGAATTATTTGAAATTTGGCAAAGTTGAAGAGACCGGTTCGCAGATTACGCTTTTCTTTAATTGGTGTAAATCCGTCCAGTATTTGCTGTGAAATTTGCATTCAAATTCAATTATATATCTATCGGCGCGCATACGTGCGCGCACTGTCCCCGCCTGCCTGCCTGAAATCGGGCCGCCGCGCTGCCCGCGGCGACCCGGAAGTGCTGGGGCCGGCCGGCCAATCCCAGCGTGGCCGGCCGGAAAGGCCCGCCCCCGCCGCGAGGGGGAAGAAGGATGATGGCGGCTGACTCTGCAGGGCTCCCGTGATGGGAGGGAGCCCTGCCACCTGGAACAGAAGCGTTGTCTGCGGCTGGGGCTCCCGTGTGCTGAGGGAGCCCCGAGGAGAGAAGGAAGCCACCGGCACCAGGACGAAGAGGAGGCGGGACGGACAGGTGCAGGGCTCCTCTGTGCCGAGGGAGCCCCGGAGACCAAGAGGGAGGCTGGAGCAGTGGCGGAGGGGGCGCGGGGCACATTGTCGGTGAAGCGAGGAGCCCGCCCGCAGAGCAGCCGGTGAGTAACGCAGGCTGGGGAGGGCTCCGATAAGCTCAAGACACATGATAGTAGCCCCGCTTTCATTTCTGCGTGAAATGTGTTTCCTGCGGGGGGAGGGGTCTGTACTCTTTACTGCAGGTAAGCTCTGCGCTGTTCTCACTGGGCTTTGTGACACCCAGAAAGGTTTGTTGAAATGGAGCGGAGGCAGCCGGGGGCTTTCTATAGCCGTGGCAGGCTGCCGCCAGCACTCGCAGCCCACTGGTATCTGCTGCAGCTATTTATATAATTAATTCTGAGCCACCACACGGACTCCTATCCACGCGCTGTCCAAGTGCACTGCAGACGCAGGAATGCAGGTTTGTCTTTGTGTTGTGCTAGGGTGTTGGCAATAGCATTAGAATAGCACACAACAGCTATTGTAGTGTCTCTGTGTGCTGCTGCCTGTGTCTGTGCGCATGTGTATATGTCTGTGTGAGCGCTTATATGTATGTGTGTCTGTATGTGCTGATGTGTATGTGTGCATATGTTTGTGTACCAATCCCTTTGTATAACTGGGAGATTCTTCTCCCAATAGCCCGAGTTGTGCTTCCACTATCGCAAATGGAAATGTGTAAGACACAGCAGTGGGTCCCAGCATGCCCAGCCCTCTTCCTCCCAGGATGTCTAGTCTCCATGAAGTGCCTCGAGTCTCACAATGCTCCTTGACTCGCCTCTCCCCATCTTCCAACACATGACTGTGTGTGCTGTGAGTTAGCGTCCAGATGGGTGCACACAGGGCTACTTAGAATAGCTGCCTCACACGTCATCTAGCTGTGCGTGGTTCTGTTATTGTAGAACCTGGGCTGGCAGTGCACTGCACTTTGGCATGCTGGCTAGGCCTCAGTCTTCTTGTGAAGTGCCATCCCAGTCCCCTGTGCATATAATGAGGAACCTCAGTCAGAGACAGGGCTGAGGCAGGCTAAACGTAAAATCTGTTGAAGAACTGGTTTACAGCATATTTTCACTCTTTGTGTGTGTGTGCTTTGAAAGTAGTGCAAAAACACCGCTATGACTGTGAGGAATGTGTGACGGTGCAACAATGTTACCTACGCTCTGACCCTTGATAAGAAATAAAGTAAAGAGGCAGGGCAGAGATGTGTTACAGGTAAGTGACCATTTCCGTTGGTTGGATGGTCTTGGTTTTGGGGTTATTTTACAAGCAGATCAGTTTGAGGATTGGGCACATTTTTTATTTGTTTCTAATGTTTTTTACACACTTGATCTTCAAAATGCTGTTTATGGAACCCCTTTTCTCAACAATTTGAAGTAGTGTAAAATCGACCATTTGAATCAATTTTTTTCAAAATGTTCTCACGGGGTAGAACCCCCCACACTCATCTGTTTCACTTCTGGCTCACTCATTTCGCATGCTCATTATACTCAGGTACAAAATGTATGCCTTACCTCTTTCAAAATCCACCAGCCACCAATGTATGTTGCACTGCCAGAGATATAGTGCTCCGTGAGGTTTGAATCTTGCACCAAAAAAAACTATGGGTGCATCCGCAAAATAAATGTGTGGAGTGCCTCCTCTGTACCGGTGAGTGCGGGAAAGTACTGTGTGGCCCAGCTGGTCTAGCGGAGTTTCCAGGCACGCTGCAAAGTGAGTGCCCTAGGGCTGGGCTGGTCCAAAAATTGGATCCTTAGGGCTGCTCAGGTGGTCCCACAAGGATATTAACATATTTAAACGTTATCCGCTAATAGAATTAGCATTTTAAAAACCTTGCAAATTCAATGAAAAAACCATAGGTTTCAGGCCTTATATAGTTAGGAATTAGCATTTAAAAAACCTTTGAAATTCACTGAAAAAACCATAGGTTTTAGGCCTTATATAGTTAGGAATTAGCATTTAAAAAACCTTTGAAATTCACTGAAAAAACCATAGGTTTTAGGCCTTATATAGTTAGGAATTAGCATTTAAAAAAACCTTTGAAATTCACTGAAAAAAACCATAGGTTTTAGGCCTTATATAGTTAGGAATTAGCATTTTAAAAACCATTGAAATTCCTCCTATATAGTTAGTTGGACTAACTATATTTGGCGCACCCGCAATCCACTGCTGATGATGTCACATATTACATCATTCATGACATGGTCAGTGACATCACGGATGACATCACTGATGACATCTCAAATGACATCACTGATGACATCACTGATGACATCTCATTTGACATCACTGATGACATCATCCAGTGACTGTGTTTTTCTGTAAAGTTTAAATATGTTTTACATATTGAAGAACGAGTGGATGTATAAGTGTCTGGATGAAGGATTTAGTAGGTGCGTGACTGACTGTATGAGTGAGTGATTAAATGTGTCTTACTGAATGCATAGGTTAGTGACTAAACTGTGTGAATGTGTGCATCAGTATGTCTGTTGTTGTGTAAGCTGCTGCATGCGTTGATTAGTAGCTATATGAGTGGCTATATGGGTTATTGATTGGTTGCCCAAGTATTTGTATGGGAGACTGAGTGTGTGGCTGGCTGGGAGGTGTGTGACTCTGTGCAGATCAATTTGTACTTGTATTAGTGATTGTATAAGAGAGTAAGTATGTGTTAGTATATGTTTGAATAAGTAAGGTGTTGTGTGTATAACTGTATAGATGAGGAAATGGAAGTGTGATTGATTCTTTCATGCCTGACTAGGTGTGTGAGTAACTCCAAGGATGAGTGGCAGTGTGCGAGTGTCTGCATAGGTGTATGAGTGCATATGATAGTGTTGCATTGATGAGGGACTGTATGTATGAGTGATTGTATGGGTGAATGAGTGGAAGCACAACGTCCCCTTTGCAAAACGACGCCTGCTGTTACTTGGCCTCCCTACTACAGGATATAAACAATGCTTTTAATTTAGAAATCGGGACATTCCAACCTACGAAGGTTTTGAAATAATTATATGCACTTCCATGGACAACAAATCCCATAATGCCTTATAATGAACAGCGCAACCAAGCGAAGCCCACTCAGGGTGATGTAACCAATAAAAAGGCATTTTCAAAGGAAGTGAAATCTGGGATGCCTTTTTTCTGAAGCCCATGAAGAAGAGGCGTTTAGCCTCGAAACGCGTCGGCATGAAGTTATACTATGGCACAAGTGAGATGCAGGCTGCAATGAGGTTTGAAAATTGCCGGATGGCCAGGGGAGTTGTTGAGTGCGCTCTCGAAGCTGGGCAGTTTGTGAAAAAAATATATATATATATGTATATATTACAGTGCAAATCTTCTCACCAACACCAAACTAATTCCGTACCAAGGTAATTTGTGGCATTTCATGTAACAAAGTAGCCATGTGTGTAATTTAGTGCAGCTTTATATCCTTAAAAGTCTATTGTTTGAACATACACTTTTAACAATAGGTAGTTCATGCCTACTGGCTTGTCATAACATTCCATAATAAACACATCAAACCTATGAAATATAGCATAACTTTTCCCAATGAACTGATGACACCTTTAATATTGGCTTTACAGTTTAGCAAACACTGGCCCATTCAAGTGCATATAAACTGCAACCATCAGGCATACAGTTATAAAATCACAAATATATCGAAAAATTCTGCTTGCAAAATATACAACCACTCTCAAAACCGCATGGGAATCATCACAGTGAAAACTCCCAGTGTGTGACAGAGTGGTTTGCCAAGGCAAAAATCCTTGTCCATTAGTGCAATCCGAGATTACACGTAAAAAAATACCAGTCTATATCCTGTAATTCCATGCTATAACAACCAACTAATAAAGGCTTACTGACTAACATATGCTTTCCAATTTAATAAGCTAGACCAACCACTTTTGTTATAATGTTTCATAATAAACAGACCAGACCTATGACATTCGCATAACGTTTCTGTTGCAAATAAATGCTACGTAGTCCATATACTTTCTTGATGCTCCTTTATTCAGGTAAGATGGTAAGTCAAGTAGTAGAAGGAGAAACCCCACCAGGAGTGGCCTCCTGCCACTCAGCCCACATTCAACTGCCAGACATCTACAGAGAACATTCTAACAGGTTCTTGCATCACACATTCTATGCTGGGCAGCAGGGACAAGTATAACACATCTCCCTTCTTTAATTTGACGAACGAGAGATATGAATAGAAATTGCGGAGAGTAAGTGAGATCACAAGTCACATCACGCAATTTCAACATAAATGTAAAATCAGATAAGATTAGCAATTTTAACATCTTCACAAACCAATCACGCAAACTAATAAATTACATTCTCACCACCTTCTCTCTTTCTTAAATAAACATTACTCACACAACGAAATAACCAACACACTATCACGCCCACGCATCACATACTCAACCCAGAAACCAAAAAAAACGACTGGCCAGGTCAGTAAGAGGCAAAAAGGTCCCAACTCACGGCGTAACAGTACAACACTTAGATAAGAGACAACCTTCACATCACTAATGTCAAATATAAAGTCTAGTAAGCAACCAAAAATGGAGCTCCAAGCTCCCACATATTCCACGTAGAGGTGAAAACAACCAGAAGTGGAACTCCAAGCACACCATGAATTAACTGTCTTTACTCCCACCACAGGACAAAATACACCAATAATATGACCTCCCCAAGGATGAGTACTCCGCGTGATATAGACAAGTCCAAACCTTACACTCGAACTAAACCTTAAACCCCACACACAAAATGACATTACAATGACCAGCAATATAATGTTATCAACAGTCTCGTGGTCAACCTTAAACCCCACACACAAAATGACATTACAATGACCAGCAATATAATGTTATCAACAGTCTCGTGGTCCGATGAGCGGTCTCTCACCCGAGGTTTTCTTCTATTTTAAAGAAAAACTGCTCTCCAAATGTCATCTGTCTCACCCCGTTTAACTCCGGTGAGCGATGTCTCACCCGAGGTCCTTTCCAAACTTAGTCATTTAAATGAGTAGCAAGGTTGTGCCACTCAAAGCGTCAGCTCAGCAAGTTGTCCGTTAAATCTGCGGCACAGGAAGTTCGCTGTCTTAAAACAAACATCCTCCATTGGTTGGGACATCCTCACCAAATAAACTTATGTTGTTTTGAAAGTTACCGGCAGAGCGCAATTTCCTTTTTCCCGATGTTCCGATCATCTTCATATGTCTGTCTGTCAGTAGCTAAGCACTCCTTGAATGATAGACGATACATATGTAAAGATGATATGCTCAAAATGGTGGCACGCATTACACGCCGGCACCGTGTGGCTCTCGGCACGCCAGTGTTGTCAAGCGTGTATGAGCAGCAATGCACACTGAGGATGATACGTCATAGAGGCTGTCTAGCTGTAGCTCGTGAACCGGTGAGTGCATGTCCACTTTGAATTTCAAATATTAAGACATCCGTTTGAATTTGCCACTCACCGTTAAACCTATGTTAAAATATGTAGGCTCACCCCCAGGTGTCACAACATGAGAGTATTAAATGCAATGTTTCTCCGTAGTGCCAATCTGCCGCATATACACAAACTTGTTTGATCGCACTGTGCATTACCCCTCACTCTCTCCTTATACAGTGTAGCATCGCATCTAAAACAGCAATCCACTTTTCACAGTTGATAAAATCTGTCCAAAAAAAACTTCTCTTGAGTGCGGGTCGTAAACCTTCAAGTGCTCAACACTAAACAGATGCCAATTTCATTCACCTGCGCTTCAAATACACGAGCACACGATCAATCAGCTGGCAATTCTATTTCTTAGAAGCTCTCTTGTTTCTCTAAGCAAGGCGTTTTTTTATTTTTTTTATTTGTCTTAAAACTCTATTTTAAGGTCGTAATCTCACGCTTCCAGTACTTTAACAATGTCTATGATGTTGAGCTTGATCTGGCACTCTTGATTCTTAGGGCGACTGATTTCTTGGTCACTCGTGGGGTCTCCTAGTGCCAGTTGGCTAAACACACGCAAACGTAGAAAGTCTTTTACCTTTTTTTAAATCTTCCGTTTCTGTTTTGTACTCTTGGATTATCTTTTCATAAATTCAACATTCTTTTCTCCTTGTAGGTTCTTCAGTTTTGTAAAGTTTAGATTGCTGCACACTGTTGGTTCTTCTTTCTGTCGCCAAAAATTTTGTAAATAAATGCTACGTAGTCCATATGCTTTCTTGATGCTCCTTTATTCAGGTAAGATGGTAAGTCAAGTAGTAGAATAAGAAACCCCACCAGGAGTGGCCTCCTGCCACTCAGCCCACATTCAACTGCCAGACATCTACAGAGAACATTCTAACAGATTCTTGCATCACACATTCTTTGCTGGGCAGCAGGGACAAGTATAACAGTTTCCAGTGCACCAAACAGGCATATAGTTTGTCACCATAACCAATGCAGGCCTACAGTTTGACTGTAAACCTTTCCACAAGGAAACCATCAGACACAGTAAAAAAAACTATAAAGGTACACAAAATTACTGCTGCCTAAGCAACATACTATCTCTCCTAAGAGGACCTAACAAGGATTCTTACAGCAGAAACTTCTTACATCCATGGTTTGTCACACTGGGTGATTACAGTAATATTTGAGATTCTAAAAAACAAAATACCTATTTGTTGGCTTTAATAGAGATTAATAAAAATCCATACTTAAATGTCGTTAGACTAACATATTTTCACATTAACTATGCCCAGCCTAGTGCCTTTACTGTAACCAATTAGGCCTATAGTCATAATCACGGCTGGACACCATTTCTAGTGCCGTCCTGCTCTATTGAGTAAACTTTGCCACAAGCCAAAAAGTACAATGCAAAAAGTCATTTTGGTGGAAGTAGACACGTTCGTCCCACTCAAATCCTATACTCAGGGAAACCAACATGTGGTTGGGGCCTCAGCCCCACACTGTTGGACTCTGAAAGCTATTTTTTATTGATCTAATAAGGTGAGGCAACAGTTGCACTGTCAAGTCGCGCATCCGTGGTCTTCTTCCCACCTTCCATAGGTGAACAGAGCAATTGTTCAACTCAAGTGAAATTGCAGGTGAATTGTCCACACAAAGGTCCAAAAGATCCAAGCGAGAAAAGCGGTTGACATAAGAGATATCAGGCACTGTGATATCAGACACTGTGGCAGCATCAGACTCCCTGTGCAATCCCCGCTCTGCCCTCATAGTATGACAGTAGCACTGGGATTGGCCTGAGCAGGCTGCTTTGACCCTCCACTCAGGACTGGGAGTCTGTGCTGCTTTCTCCAACCCAGCTGTTCAATAGAGCCAAGTTGAAGAAACCTAAGTGCGCATGTGTGTTTGGCCAGCCTGAGACGGCCGGCCAAACATACAGGTGCACTTAGAAGTGCCCGTAGCACTCCTCCTTCCCCCACCTCTTCCATGCCCCGGCCCCATCCCTCCCTACACACACTGGTTCAGCCAGCAGGTGAAAAATAAAACAATAATAGAACATAGTTTATTTTTCACCTTCTGGCTCTGATCAGTGGGGCGACACCTTTGCCATTGCAGAAGAGCCGCCCCTGGAAACAAGGTCATCTTTATGGCAATCTAGTTGAGTAATATGTAGCGGTCTACAAGTGTCCTTAATTTAGCACCGGCTGGGACTCCAGTAGACAACACGCCTCTACCGAAACATGTATGGAATTGTTCACAAATCATAGCCTTCATTCACTTCAACAGTGCTGCACATTTCGTATTCTCCTCTAATTCAAGACGGAAGTGGTTGTATAA